>NW_021963231.1:0-140868 GCF_901765095.1 Microcaecilia unicolor
GCTTCTGATTCCCAGTCCGCTGCTCTCACATGATCTATGTCTAGTAAAACCATACAGTATTGGATCCTGCAACCCACTGGATTCTAGAAAATGCACAATCCTCTATTTAAGCATTACGTCCCTTAATTTGTTCAGCAGTCAGACTAACTGACATTTAGGGCCCTGTTTACTAAGCCGTGCTATAGGCGCACTAACGTTTTTAGCGCATGCTAATGCTATAGACACCCATTTATTCCTATGGGTGTCTCTAGCATTAGCGCACACTAAAAACGCTAGCTCACCTTAGTAAACAGGGCTCTTAGTGTCTAACCTCTATTTTGCTTTTTTTTTTTTTTGTGGAGAGGGACCACATTCGCCCTTCTCCAGTTCTTCAGGATGACTTCCAACTCTAAAGAAGCATTGAAAAGATCAGACTGTGGAGCCACCAGAACTCTCCTAAGTCCCTTAAATACTCCCAGATGTATCCCATCTGGCCCCACCACTTTGCCAAACACAGTTTTCTAAAAATCATTCAAGGTCTAACTCACTTCCATTCCTACATGTGTTTGTTTTATGGTGTGGAGTTTTATTCATAAGTAGAGGGTTTTAAAAATGTTTTGGTAAGCTATCTAGTGTACGCTTTGTGGCATTTTGCATCCCTGCTCACCAGCCCCTTTTATTGAGTTTTGGGGTTGGTAAGATAAACCATCACCTCAGCAAAGATGCAGATTAGGTAAACGACAAAATTAATCCTATACGTAAAAGCCAAGGTTCCTTTTTTTTTTGTTATAGCTTCCTCTGCAAGTAATGAATGAGATTTAAAATGAAAAAAGAAGGATCAATGAAGAATATTATAGCCTACAGCTTTTGAGAAGGAGAAAGTTTTGAAAGGCTACTAGACCGATGATCCTTAAATAAATAAATAAATAGATTGGGGGGGGGGGGGGGGTCTTTTACTAAGGTGTTCTAATATTTTTAGGTCAAGCTAAAAATCAGCTTGCTCTAATTGCTGAGATGCCCATAGGAATATAACGGGCATCTCAGCATTTAGCGCCAGCTGATTTTTAGCACGAGCTAAAAATGCAAGCACACCTTAGTTAAAAAAAACAACCCTAAATAAATATATATATATTGTGAGGACTCTGAAAGGAGTCCAGTTCCAGTCATGCTGAGACTGGGACAGGGAAGAGGTTTTCCTTTGAAATGTAATGATTCTTCTTCACTAATCCCTTCTAGACAAAAGGTTCGCCCTCTAGTGGTCAAAGCCCCAGTGAAAACACTAGTTAGGGAAAGAAACTACCAGTCCCAGAAACCACTGGGACATCAACAGGACTCTCAGGAACAGGAGGGAGGAGTGAATGATTGGGAAATGAGTTCTGATCCAGGGAATGAGCAGCAGCTGGAGGAACCCAGGGTGGAGGAGGAGATGGAATGGGATATAGAGGAAGGAGGAGAAGAGAAGGGAGAGGAGTGCATGGAGGTTGGAGGTCTTGCTCAAACTTTGTCAGGAAAGGTAAAGGCTTTGGTGGAGTCAGTGTGGCCCAAGCTGTGTATACTTGGAGAGGAGAAAATAATCCAGTGGGGAAGCCGCTGGTGGAAGAAGCTAACCCATAAACTATCTGAGGGTAGAAGATAGTGCTGGTGAGGGTGAGGCTACAATTGTGAGCAAGACAAGGATTTGCTGTTTGTGATATTCTGGGTTAAGATTGAACTGTGTTAATAAGCTGAATGTGGAAACCTGAACTGACTCTTTCATTGTTGATGAGGAAACTGCATAAAGATTAAGACTGTATTAAAAGGTGCTGAGAAAATAAAGACCTGTGGTTTTCAAGAACTATAGGACTGCTGAAGTTTTGTGTGTCCCCGCCGTGAGCTGACCCTGGGGCGCAGGTCAGCTGGAGAGCGGTTATACCAGGACAAGCAGTGCAAGGAAGAAAGGTGTATATATATATATATATATATATATATATATATATATATATATATATATATATATATATATACACACAGAAATACTCAGAATGCTCTCAAGTGCTAAATGGAATGGAAGCAATATTCTAAACATAATACACCATTAAGCTCTTCAGCTTGGAGAAAAGGCAGCTGAGGGGAGATACGATAGAGGTCTATAAAATAATGAGTGGAGTTGAACAGGTAGATGTGAAGCATCTGTTTACGCTTTCCAAAAATACTAGGACTAGGGGGCATGCGATGAAGCTACAATGTAGTAAATTTAAAACGAATTGGAGAAATTTTTCTTCACTCAACATGTAACTAAACTCTGGAATTCGTTGCCAGAGAATGTAGTAAAGGTGGTTAGCTTAGCGGAGTTTAAAAAAGGTTTGGACAGCTTCCTAAAGGAAAAGTACATAGACCATTATTAAATGGACTTGGGGAAAATCCACTATTTCTGGGGTAAGCAGTATAAAATGTTTTGTACTTTTTTGGGATCTTGCCAGGTAGTTGTGACCTGGATTGGCCACTGTTGGAAACAGGATTCTGGGCTTGATGGACCTTTGGTCTTTCCCAGTATGGCAATACTTATGTACTTATTTATTTTTGCCAATTATTTTCTGTCAGTTTTCCTTTGTCCTGCTCTTTGGTGCTCGATGGCAGCAGATAACTGAAGGATTATAGCTGCATGTAATATCTGCAGCAGTAGTGTGATGTGTACTGCATTCTAATAAGCTGAGCTCCTGAAAGATACAGACACATAATTTATTGCACTACAATCGTTCTTTTATTTGCACAACTGTACTATCATCTATTAGGGGGTCTACATTTAAATGCAAAGCATGCGGTTAGTATTGGATGCTGACCACAGAAGTGCTTTTTTCTGTGTAAGTCAAATTATGTTCAAAATGTATCTGTTTAACTTGAGGAGGCAGTCAGGAGCATTCTGGGAACAGAGTCAACATTTATCCAAAGAGCGATGATATTCAACTGCTGTCCACATACAGTTATTCATAATAAGTGGGTCATGTAATGGCTGTTCTGTCTTTATATGGATAATTATCCAAATGTTTAGGTCACATACTTACCAGTCTAACTTATACTGACAAATTGAAAATACACATAAAAATATCTATATAGATTAACTGTGTGAAGGCCATTCTTCTGATTCTTGTTTCATTTCCAGGCTGCTTTCCAATAAGCACAAGGGTAAGTGTGTAGTCTCAAACCATCACTAACATAATCAGGCTAAGAAAGGCATTATACCAGAAAAAGGTTCAGTTTTACAACAAGGAATAACTTTAAAGTATGTCCAGTTTATGATTCGTACTATACCTGCTCATTCTGCTTTTCCAAGATTTCCAGATGTTCAAGTTGTGCCTTTTTCAACTGATCCATTTCTTTTGACTGCTTCATTGCCAGCTAATAGCAAAAGAAAACAGAGAGTGCAGAGATGGATTATGCAACATGACATTAGGTCAAGAGCTGGGCTTCATTAAACACTGTGGCACTTCGGACACTGCAGAAAATAATATTTAAAAGGGTTCTCTTGCCCAGTTAAACCTCTATAAGCTGGCTGGTAGCTGATATTCAGCGGCACTTAATTGGGTATTACCTCTGAATATTGGCTGTAACCAGCTATTCCCTAGCTGGTTAGGTTATGCCAGTCTGGGGATGGTTTGGATGGAGCAGCAACTTAGCTGGTTAGTTGGCGATATACAGTCTGCTAACCTGTTAAGCGGATAAAGTTAGGACAGCATAAGGCTGTCCGAACTTTACTCGCCAAGTTAACTGGGCACCACTGTGGGCTAAATATCCACCCAACATGCTTTAGACACTCCAGCTAATGTTAAAGCATTACAGAATGATTAAGGTAAGGATGGGGACTGGAGAGATAGAAACCACTGTTGTAATGTGGCTCATGGAATGCAGATTCCTTTCTTTTTCGATTGTCCATGAGGTACGATAGAACAGGTAGAAGCCAAAGGTGAACATTTGGAAAAGTCAGCAGTGATAGCAATTAAAGATCAATACTGCAGGAGTTCCAGTGCAAGTGCTTGTAATATTTATGTGTGAACCACATTAGCTCTGTCCCAGGAGGATTGATCAGAATTCAATCTTAAAGCAACAAATACTAGCTGGAGTCTTTAAACTATCATTTTACATGTTTCTTGGCTCTGCTGATCCCTCTTCACTTAATTAATAGATTGTCTGGTACAAGATTTGGTTTCCTATATTTTTATATTTTGCTGCTTCATTGGCTTGACCATCTTCTTACAGCTAAATTTCTCTTCCATTCTCATTCTCTCTGCTAACTGCTCCTACTTCCTTTACACTCTCTTCTCTGGGCTTTTCTGGCTCTATCATTGACTGGTTCACTTCATGCTTGTGAAGGGCAATTCTTTGAGGAGCCCTTTTACTAAAGGGTTGCCACGCGGCAACCTGGAACTACCACCGGCCCAATGCGGGTGTCGGCGGTAGTTCCACCCCCAGCGTGCGCCATTTCTGGTGCTAGGGGAAATATTGATAAAATATTTCCACAGGGGGGTTTACCTGGTGGTAATCAGGCACCATTGCGTGCTGCCCGGTTACCGCTGGGTTAGCGCGGGAGCCCTTACTTCCGACTCAATGGGTGTCAGTAAGATGTATAATACCTTGAGCCACCTCCATGCAATTCCCAAAATCTGTTTCCTCCAGGACATCTCTAACATGGAGACTGCTTCTATGTGACCTATTTTCCAGGTCTTCAACTCATTCCCAAAGTAGCATCGTCTCCGTGTTTTGGGAGCCATAAAGAGATTGCATTTCCTCGGTGCATTCCTCACAGTGAGCGAGTCTGCCCTCCATCTCTTCCTATCTTGCCAGTTCTTCATGATCCCTACCAGGATAGATTTCAAATCCTGGCGAACCAACTGAAAATCTGCTTTAAATAGTCTGCTTTAAGTTCCTTCATCCACTTTTTGATATCCCACGCTCGAAGAGCATCACAGTAAGTGTCCAAATCTGTACATGAGTCGTCCACGAACAGTGCCATCTTGCTGCTAGGTAATTCCACCACCCTTGCCTTACTGGTGCTTTTATCCCAGTGGGTAGCAGAGGATTTACCGGTTTCAGACTTTTTACGGGACGCCATCATTCAGAAGATCCGCTGCACTAAAACAAATCGTTTACAGGAGGCAGTCAGGGGTGAAATAGCTAATATAACAAGCAGCTGAAACAGAGTCTTAACCGTGAGCTTCCAATTGCTTGAGCTGATGTCACTTCCTCCAAGTTGGAAATACTGTAGTGGTATCTCCTGATAGCTTGAACATCTCTGAAGTCTTGGAAACATCACTAGATACTGTGGACACACAAGCTACTCTCCTAGTCTCATTTGCGTTTGAATCTGATTAAAATTTAGCTCTTCATTAGTTTTTTAAGTTCAGAAATTCTCTGTTTAAAGGGCATAAGATATGGTAAAGATACCCAGTAGAGGCACAAAGCTTTTTTTAGTTGCGCCAATGCGTGGTCCAAAATGGGAGAGATTTTTTCGTTGTTTTCCTGTGAAATGTTTGGTAAGTTACGAGATGTGAGATATATTTTCTATGATCCTGCCCAACTTAAACAATTTCTTGATAATACATTTCCTATGCAGATAGGTGATAGAGCTGCTTTTTAGAATGTGAAGGTAATTCTATGCTGTTTAGAACATGTAATATGGAGACTGCATTTCATATTTAGGTTTGCATTTCAGGCTAATTAGTTTTTTTTCTTATATTGATTCTTCCATCTGGTTTTTCTGTAGGATCCCAATATTGGGGGCTAAGAGAGGACTGTATTGTTTCCATTTGAATTTGTTTCTTTTTTCCTCGTTCATTTGTATCCTGTTTTCTGTTCAAGTGTTATTACTTGAAATATTTCATTTCTAAAAGTAAATTACACAACAACAACCATATTCTGTATAGATGTCAGGGAAAAGAACACAGAATCAAGTATGTGATAAGCCCATCTTGCAGGGGACAAAGTTGAGGTCTTAATATAATTTTTGCTTAACCTTGAACTAATGCAATAATGTATAGGTAATCAGTATCTGTTTCCTGTTACTGCTTGCTTTCCTCACAAGAATAATAGCTGAACTACAAATTTAGAGCAACAAATGTCACAGATATTCAAATAAATGGAACAGAGGGCTGAAGAGCTTGGGTGAATGTTGTTCTGTTCCCCAACAGCATTACACTAGTTTACAGTGTGCCCTAAAATGTGTTTAATGCCTTTACTCTTACTCTCACTTCTAAGGATTATTACTGCTGCAGTCCGCACTGCAAAGATATAAAAGCAATACACTGTGTGTAATGTAGTCTCACATGTAATCCAGTCATCCCTGCTTGTCTGTATATAGTCTGTTACTATTTTGGTCTATTCTCCTACAAAGACCTCTCTCTTTTTCAGCCAAGCTTGGCTCTTTTGTCTACCTGCTATCATTTTCTGGTCATTCTTACTATCTCTGTCCTGACAGGTCAGCTGGGTATGACCTTTCCCTCCAATCGAGGACTGCCCCCTGGGACCACCCTTGCTACTTGATGGCAGGCTCTGTCCCTATTGGTCCCTTTCCTCCTCCTCCCTGGGCTTGTGAGAACCCCTTCTTGACCTCTTCTTCTCCATGAGGCAGTCTCCATTTTGCTTCAGACAGCACTTGTCCTGCTATTTCCCCCTTGTAACGAACCTGGTTTTTACCTCGTTCATTCTTTCTCATAAGATATTGCATATTTCAGCCACCCAGTTCTGAACTGCTTGCATCTGTTTAGCTATTCTCCACCTCTGCAATAAAGCTCCTTCTCTTAAGATTTCTGTCTCCAACCACTGATAACAGCTCTCAGAATTATGGAGTCTCTGTTGCCTTGGGGCAATACTTCTGAACATCTGACTGTGAGAAAACTATATTTATTTTCTGAAATTTCCTTTATTGAATAAAGTGGCTTCAGGTGTGTGCTGGTGTGCTGAAGTTATACTTGTAGGATAATTAGGCTTCATAGATATTAACCTTTTCCGGAGATGGGAAGGTGTAGAACTAGAGGACATGAATTAAGGTTGAAGGGGGGCAGACTCAGGAGTAATGTCAGGAAGTATTTTTCACAGAAAGGGTGGTAGATACGTGGAATGCCCTCCCATGGGAGATGGTGGAGATGAAAACGGTAATGGAATTCAAACATGCATGGGATAAACACAAAGGAATCCTATTTAGAAGGAATGGATCTACGGAATCTTAGCAGAGATAGGGTGGCAACAATGGTAATTGGAGAGTAAAACCAGTGTTGGGCAGACTTCTACGGTCTGCGCCTTGATCATTGCTGAATAGATATGGATGGGCTGGAGTGTAAATTTTAAGGGGCTTCGACGTTAGCTTCAGAACTTTTAGTATAGGAACAGTGAGGGGCAGACTGGATGGACTGTTCAGGTCTTTACCTGCCATCATTTACTATGTTACTATTTAAGCTTTAAAAGGCCTTGACAAATGTCTCTAATTGGGAGAATACCCAAAAGCTCTTGCTAGTTAACTAATCTCTGTGTGTGATATTCTTTCTCTTGAACCCTCCCAGGGACAGGAGGCAAAGAGCTGAGCATGTGTCACATGCAAACAGAATTATCCCCTTTGTGCCACCCTTTGCAAAGTTCTACTTCAGGTCCTTCCCCCTCTCTCTGTCGATGTCTTCCAGTAATCCATCTTGGGCCCCAGATCTTTTCAACTCATACATATTGGCGATTCTAATATAGATCTATTTATACTTTTCTTAAACTTCTCATCTATGTCTTTTTTTCTTTCATTGATATATACTTGAATACATTCAGGTTACCTAATAATGGCAAACCTCTACAATTAACTGTACGTTTGTTTATCTCCTGCATTATACTCCACTGACTCCATATTTCTGTGTTTTGATTCAGTGAGGTATCTAGGGAGTTATACTTGACACTCTCTTTCGGTCTATGTATTCCTCTACTTTTCACATTGCCTCTTTTAATGAAACCATCCCTAATGCATCCTGGAAATGGGCTTCTTTGTGGTTACATGCTTCCTTTCTTTCAGCTCTATCTGTGGAGTCTCAAACTCCTTTCCTGGATCTTCTTTACTGCCTATGAGGCCCTTATACTAAACTGAAGTAAAGTGAATGAGTAATTTAATGCTTAAAACATGGGCTGAGAACCAGAGAAGATTGATTCAAATCTCATTGTGGCTTCTTGTAATCTTCAGCAAATCAATTAGCCCTCCAGTGCCTCAGATACAAACTGATTGTAAGCCCTCTGGGGACTAGAAAATATCTTCTGTACCTAAATGTAGGTTGCTTTGAGCTGCAACTGAAAAAAGCATGAGTTAAATTCAAAATCTCTTCCCCTGCTTACTGTGTGTTAGATTCAAAAATTAACGTGTGGTAAATGCACATCCTCTGTTAGCTGATAGGAGTATTCCCAGCATGTGCCCATATGTGAGGTAATTCTAAAACTTAGGTGTTCACATTTATTTAGATTTTGCTCACACTATTTTCCGTAGTAGCTCAAGGTGAGTTACATTCAGGTCCACTGGGTATTTCCCTGTCCCTGGAGGGCTCAAAATCTAAGTATGTACCTGAGGCAATAGAGGGTTAAGTGACATTTATTTATTTATTCGTTTACCGCCTTTTTGAAGGAATTCACTCAAGGCGGTGTACAGTAAGAACAAATCAAACACAAGCAATAGACAATTACAGCAGTAAAAATATTCAAATAACAATACAAAGTATGGCATAGAATAGTACATTATAATGTCAACACAGTACACAATAAAACATTTTAATAGACAGCACAGGTTGTAAGTAAAGATGGAACATATAGATAGGTAAGAGAGTAAGAGGAGTTAGAAAATAAGGGGATTAATTTAAAGAAAGTTGCACATGAAGTCATAGAGGTGATTAAATGTTATCTCAGTTAGGGTAGGAGTGGATAAACATGTCCTGCTGCAGTATGTGCAGCCTTTGTCACTCCTTGTGTGTGTGTGGGACTAACAGGGTAGTTACTTCTTCCATTAAAGGCCTGGTTGAAGAGCCTAGCTTTCACCGGCTTCCTGAAGTAGAGATAGTCTTGCATTAAGCAGAGCCTTTCAGGGAATGCATTCCAGAGTGTGGGGACTACTCTTGAAAAGGCTTGCTTGTGGGTATCACATCATGTGATGTCCTTTGGAGAAGGTGTGGTTAGGGATACTCCTTGGGAGGACCTTACATGCCTAATCACTTAAAGTTAGGTGCGAGCATTTATGCCAGCCTCTGAGCTAGAGTAAGTACTTGAACCTAAAGTTAGGTGTATAAATGCAAACTTCAGCTAATATCCTGTAATGGCAGCTGCATACACAACTGCCATTATAGAATTCATGCTTAGTGTGCATCATCCCAGCACCTATATTTCAGCAACCTTTTGAGATTTTACCCCATAATGGTTGCGGTTATCCAGACAAATGGTTTTGAATATTGAGCCCTGCAGGCATAAAAGAGATAATGTGGGATTATAAGCATTTGCAGCCACAATTCCATCTGGAAGAACCCTACTAAAAATTATGTGGTTGCTTAAGATGTTTTGTCCTTTCGCTTTCTAACTGCGTTCCCCCCCTCCCCCACCCTTTGGAGAGCCTGAACTGAAGAGAAGGTTATATGTGAGGGAAAATGTAGCTGTAAAATAAACAAAGGAAATAGGAGGTTAAAACTCAGTGTGTGCTCATCCACCGAGACATACAAATGTTTTTTTTTTCAATTTACTGCCACAGAGATAATTAATACTTACCCTCTTTCTTTCTTCTAGAAACTTTTTTGTGTTGCTGCTATTTAGCTCCCTGACTCGCCTAGAAATAAAAATAAAACATTTCAATGTACACATATTTTAACCTCTTGGTGCTATCTCTTATTTGTCCTGTTTGTCCTAATTAGATTGTAAGCTCTGTCGAGCAGGGACTGTCTCTTCATGTTCAAGTGTACAGCGCTGCGTACTTCTAGTAGCGCTATAGAAGTGAGAAGTAGTAGTAGTCTTTGGGATTCCGGAATCTTGCTACTCTTTGGGATTCCGGAATCTTGCTATTCTTTGGGATTCTGCAGAGAATCTTGCTACTGTTTGTCCTTATCCCTTATTTGCCCTGTTTGTCTGACCTGATTAGATTGTAAGCTCTGTCGAGCAGGGACTGTCTCTTCATGTTCAAGTGTACAGCGCTGCGTACATCTAGTAGCGCTATAGAAATGATAAGTAGTAGTAGTAGTGGTGCTAGCAGGTTGTAAAGCCTAGTCCTAGACTTAATACATTATTCAGTTAGGAAGAGCCTGACTCCATGTGCCAAAACTGAGTCTAGAGAATATGGTGCTACTTTTTCTAACTACTTAAATAAAAGGTCTTTTATAAAGGCACACAGGCACTGATGCTGCCATTATAAAACAGGCGCCATTCTACATTTTCCGCCCTATACCACTTCTTTCCCTCCATGGGAAAAAATACTCATACTCCCTAGATGCTATATAGGTCAAGTGCACCCAACTTTGGGTACACAGGACAGATGTGTGCACAAGGTATCAACAATTATTGATGTTAATTGGCACTCATCTGGATTTTGCATGTGGCTCTGCCTGCACACTATTCTATAATACTACCTGCCTAAATTATCAAGCAAGTAACCCAAAAAGGGGCATGGCAATGGAAGCGGCACAGGCGAGTCAGGGGCATTCCAAAAATTTCAGCGCAGTGCTATAAAATACTGGGGTTACGCGCCCAACTTGCATGCCAGAATTTACACCAGGTCTCAGCAGGCATAAATCCTTGCACCCAAAATTAGGTGAAGAAATCTGCGCTCAGTCCAGTGACCCCTTTTTGAAATAGCATTTACTGCCAGATTCTATATATGGTGTGCTGGGTAGCACACGTAAATTTGTGCATGCGGCCGATTTATGCGAGCTACTCAATTGATTAATGAGCCAATTAGTCATGATAAGTGGACAATAATGACCACTTATCATCACTAATGGGACTTTATTTGAATTTATGTGCTCCCTTTGCTAGGTGCATTCTATAAAGTGGCACGTGAAAATTCCAATGCGTGGAGCCAAAATATGGGCATAGTCAGGGGAGGAGAGTGCGCGTGCTGGGCCTATAAATCACATCTATGCATGTGGTTCTAGAATTCAGACTTGCATGCGTAGATTTAGGTGCATGCAGTTACACCAGTTTCATTAAAATGAGCGTGCACCGCGCGACTGAGAACAGACCAGGGCAGGCAATGCAAGACAAGTGTGGGACAAACACTTCAGCTGGAGGGGGTTGGGGAATCCCACCAGCCAAGATACCACCATGCAGTGGCGGCAGGGAGGCAAGCCAAAATGTGTCCCCCCCCACTTTGGGCTCTGGCCCTCCTTCCTGTCAAGGTCTAGCTACGCCCTTCGCACAGAGAGTTCTCCCCATGAGGGACAATGATTAAGAGTCCTTCTCTGTGGGTAAACACCTGTTTCCCTGCTGAGAATCTTTATAAAATTAGTCCCTTTGAAGGTAACTTTCAAAGCATTTCCCACAAATAAGCTTATTTTACTCGAGAATAAAAGCTCTACTTTTACATGAATCATGCCTTTTTATTGCTCCATGGCAGTGCCGTAGCGAGGGCGGCTGACAACCGGGGTGGTTTGCCGCTGCGCACCCCCCCCAGGTGCAGCACGACGCACCCCCCCCTCAGCGCGTGCGCACATCCCCTGGAGCGCATTCTTACCAAAGAGGGTGGGCGGGAGGGCCGCTCTGCCCCGAGTGCACGTCGCTGGGAGCTGCGTTGGCTCCGCTGGGTCCCTGCTCTCTCTGCCCCGGAACAGGAAGTAACCTGTTCCGAGACAGAGAATGCAGTGAACCAACAGAGGCAACACCCCCCCAGCGGCGTGCACCTGGGGCGGACCGCCCCACCGCCCCCCTTCCTATGCCACTGCTCCATGGTGTGATCGCACCTCGAATATTGTGTTCAATTCTGGTCGCCGCATCTCAAAAAAGATATAGTGGAATTAGAAAATGTGCAGAAAAAGGCTACAAAAATGATAAAGGGGATGGGACGACTTCCCTATGAGGAAAGGCTAAAACGGCTAGGGCTCTTCAGCTTGGAAAAAAGACGGCTGAGGGGAAATATGATAGAGGTCTATAAAATAATGAGTGGAGTGGAACAGGTAGACGTGAAGCGTCTGTTTAGGCTTTCCAAAAATACTAGGACTAGGGGGCATGCGATGAAGCTACAAAGTAGTACATTTAAAACGAATTGGAGAAAATTTTTCTTCACTCAACGTGTAATTAAACTCTGGAATTCGTTGCCAGAGAGTGCGGTAAAGGCAGTTAGCTTAGCAGAGTTTTTAAAAAGGTTTGGACGGCTTCCTAAAGGAAAAGTCCATAGACTGGGATAAGCAGTATAAAATGTTTTGTACTTTTTTTGGGAGGAGTGGCCTAGTGGTTAGGGTGGTGTACTTTGGTCCTGGGGAACTGAGGAACTGAGTTTGATTCCTGGCACAAGCAGCTCCTTGTGACTCTGGGCAAGTCACTTAACCCTCCATTGCCCCATGTAAGCCGCATTGAGCCTGCCATGAGTGGGAAAGCGCGGGGTACAAATGTAACAACAACAACATCTTACCATGTATTTGACCACTGTTGGAAACAGGATGCTGGGTTTGATGGACCTTTGGTCTGTCCCAGTATGGCAATACTTATGTACTTATTGCTGGGACTATAGTTTGGGCAGAGTATGGGTGGAAGTGCGATGGATATATATATTTTATAAAATGTGCAAGTACACATAGAGGGGCATAATTGAACAAAAATGTCTATCTCCATGGGCGTTTATCTCCGAGAACGGGTCCGTGAAGGGGCGGACCGAACCGTATTTTCGAAAAAAATAGACGTCCATGTTTTATTCGACAATTTGTGAGCTGGGCGTTTTTGTTTTTCAGTGATAATGGAAAATGAAAGCGCCCAGCTCAAAAACGAATAAATCCAAGGCATTTGTTCGTGGGAGGGGCCAGGAGTCGTAGTGCACTGGTCCCCCTCACATGCCAGGACACCAACCGGGCACCCTAGGGGGCACTTTTACAAAAACAAAAAAAAAAGGTAAAAGAGCTCCCAGGTGCATAGCACCCTTCCCTTGGGTGTTGAGCCCCCCAAATCCCCCTCAAAACCCACCGCCCACAAGTCTACACCATTACTATAGCCCTAAGGGGTGAAGGGGGGGCACCTACATGTGGGTACAGTGGGTTTGGGGGTGGTTTGGAGGGCTCCCATTTACCAGCACAAGTGTAACATGTGGGGGGGATGGGCCTGGGTCCACCTGCCTGAAGTCCACTGCACCCCCTAATAACTGCTCCAGTGACCTGCATACTGCTGCCAGGGAGGTGGGTATGACATTTGAGGGTGAAAATAAAAAGTTGTGAAACTTTGTGGTGGGAGGGGGTTTGTGACCACTGGGGGAGTCAGGGGAGGTCATCCCCGATTCCCTCCAGTGGTCATCTGGTCATTTAGGGCACTTTTTGGGGCCTTATTCGTGGAAAAACAGGGTCCAGGAAAAGTGCCCTAAATTCTCGCTAAAAATGCATATTTTTCTTCCATTATCGGCGAAAGGCGCCCATCTCTGATCGGCCGATAACCACGCCCCAGTTCCGCCTTCACCACGCCTTCGACATGCCCCCATCAACTTTATCCGCATCCGCGACGGAGTGCAGTTGAAAACGTCCAAATTCGGCTTTCGATTATACCGCTTTATTCGTTTTTGTGAGATAAACGTCTATCTCCCGATTTGGGTCGCAATATAGACGTTTTTCTTTTTCAATTATAAGCTGGATAGAATACAGGCACAAATTGACGGTCAGGCTTATTTTCGAAAGAGAAGGGCGCCCATCTTTCGACACAAATCGGGAGATGGGCATCCCCAATTGCTTCCCGTCATGGGGAAGTCCAAAGTTCCCGGGGGCGTGTTGGAGGCGTAGCAAAGGCGGGACTGGGGTGTGCCTAACAGATGGGCATCCTCGAGCGATAATGGAAAAAAGAAGGGCGTCCCTGACGAGCACTTGGCCGACTTTACTTGGTCCATTTTTTCTTACGACCAAGCCTATAAAAGGTGCCCGAACTGACCAGATGACCACCGGAGGGAATTGGGGATGACCTCCCCTGACTCCCCCAGTGGTGACTAACCCCCTCCCACCCTGAAAAAAACAACTTTAAAAACTTTTGTTGCTAGCCTCAAATATCATACTCAGGTCCATCGCAGCAGTATGCAGGTCCCTGGGAGGGCAGGTATGTGTGTGTCAGTGGAGGCATAGCGAAGGCGTGGACATCCTTCTTTCAAACATTTTGGACGTCCTGAACTGCCCCCCCCCCCACAGGGACGGCCAAATTTCAAGGGAGTGGAGTGGAGGAGTGGCCTAGTGGTTAGAGCACTGGTCTTGCAATTCAGAGGTGGCCGATTCAAATCCCACTGCTGCTGCTACTTGTGATCTAAAATCCAAATAAATAAATAAAGGAGGTGTCGCAAAGGCATGGACGTCCTTCTCACAGAAACATCCACATTTTGGACATCCTCAACTGCCCGTCCTTCACCCATACTCAAAAAATTAAAAAAAGTAGCGAAGGCGCCTTACATTTGGATGTCCTTCACCTATACTAAAAAAAAAAGATGTCCCTGACGAGCACTTCGATGTTTTCACCTGTTTTTTTTTAAGGTTGTAGACGGCTATTTTTTGTCTGCGTGTATGAAGCTGTCTTTGGCTTGCACAGAGCAGCCACGCATAACGCTTGGCTGCTCTGCACTGGCTTCCCCTCCTTAGGAAGGAAATTGTGTGCAAATGAGCTAACAGCGAGCAGCTCATTTGCATGCGATTTCCCTCATGCATGCCCGTTCCTTTCCGAATCGCTAAGGGGTCGGTAAAGGAAGGGCTTTTTCCCTTTAGTTAGTGCATCAGTTAGTCCACTGCAGTGCCCCCTAGGGTGCCCGGTTGGTGTCCTGGCATGTCAGGAGGACCAGTGCACTATGAATGCTGGCTCCTCCCACGACCAAATGAGTTGGATTTGGTCATTTTTGAGATGGGCATCCTCGATTTCCATTATTGTCAAAAACCGGGGACGACCATCTCTAAGGTCGACCTAAATGTTGAGATTTGGGCATCCCTGACCGCATTATCGAAATGAAAGATGGACGCCCATCTTGTTTCAATAATATGGGTTTCCCCGCCCCTTTGCCAGGACATCCTGCGAAGTCTTCCTCAGGAAAACTTGGGCGCCTTGTTCGATTATGCCCCTCACTATCTTCCAAACCGGTGTGAAATTTTGCTTGTCAATTTGTATGTTATTGCAGCTGGGTTTGGATTCTTATTATACAGAGGCACAATGACACCTATACTGGATTTATAACATTGGTGTCTTAGGGGCCCTTTTACTAAAGGGTTGCTGCATGGCAACCTTAGAACTACTGCCGGCCCAACGTGGGTGCCGGTGGTAGTTCCACCCCCAGAGTGCCCCATTTCCAGCGCTAGCTGAAATATTTAAAAACTATTTCCGCAGGGTGGTACCACCAGGTTAGCGCGGGAGCCCTTACTGCCACCTTAATGGATGGCGGTAAGTGCTTCCTCTTGAAATGGCCGTGTGGCAAGTATGAACTTACCACACGGCCATTTCTTTTTTCAGCCTTTTTATCCACTGCGGTAAAAGAGGCCCTGGCGCACGGCAAAAACGTCCGCCGCCACTAGCACAGGGCCCCTTTTACCGCGTCCTCATAAAGTTACCTCAAAAAAGGGTGATTTAGGAATTCAAAGATATTTAAACATAAAGTAAGGAATAATGTTCCTAAGGGGCCCTTTTAAAAAGGCCCTTTTAAAAAGGTGCTAAGCCCTCAATGAGTTGTCAGCATGTGAAAAAAGGCTACTGAAAAAACACGTTAAATCATTTTACAGTATTCGTTCTGTGTCCATGTGCTAAAGTATGAATTAGTGATTTTGTAAAAATATTTTTGGGAGGGGGCATGGTATGGGAAGAGAATGGGCATCGCCGCATTATCCAGTTAGCTTGTTGCATTCAGTGCCTCCTAAATAGGAGGGGAGTAAGTGCTCCCGTATTAACTCTAGGCAGGTACCAGGTGATAATGACAACAAAAGCGCATGATATGCAAAATAAAAATGGTGCATTACATTTGCAGTTAATGTGCAGGAAAATCCAGCATTAAGCCGCGTCAACTGCAAATTTTCTTTAAACTTTTTTTTATTTATATTGTTTAGCAGTATTTTGCAAAACAAGCAAAGCATATAATTTGTCCATAAAATAAACAGTAAAAATATACAAGAAATATAAATGGGTCCTTTTACAAAGCTGAAACAAAAAGTGGCTTTACGTGGGTCTTTCCTGCGGTCTAAGGCCACGTTTTGCTGCAGACAGAAAATGGCCAAATTTCGACCACTGCATGGAATTTGGCCATTTTCATATGTGTGCTTACTGCCACCCATTTTGTAGACTGTAAGGGCTCACATGCTAATCACATGCTAATCATGTAGCCCATGGCAAAGTGGCTGCGCTAACTGATTAGCGCAGACATGTCCACTCTCCACTCCCCCAGAAATGCCCCCTCGCAAAAACAAAAATGTATTTCTTAGCATGTAACTAGCTTGCGCACATCAGGATTTTACCGCAGGATGCCTCAGCGCACCCCATGGTAAGTCCTTTTAAAATGCAGTAAGCATGCATTACTGTTTACCATAGTTTGGTAAAAGGACCCTAAAAACAGAAGAAAGTAAGATATGTGATACATTAATCAACAATCCCACAATGTTAGGGAGATCTAGGAAAACATAAAGGGAGAGATTATTTTCCAGAAAATCATAAATTGGCATAAACAGAATACAGTTACCTATACTGTGATTCTAACTTTAGAAAACAAAGATCAGCTAGTGACTTGGATAGATACATGGATTCTTTTTCAAATCCAGAAAAAATCTTAATTGTCTAGGGTTACCTGCACATCCTATATAGTAAATCACGTGTGTAAACTTCATTTTCTTTAGTCAAAAAGCATATTTCTCTGCAAGAACTGTGTTGACCTCTAACACAAGAGTCAGTGGTCTACTTTACCTTTCCCTCTCGGCTTTGTTTTTGATGGATTTGTCCTGGCTGATGGCTTTGCAGTTCTCCATGGAAATCTTAGCCTGGTTGACTCGCATTTCCTTGCTCTCCCTAAATAACCAAGGCACAAAGTACAGTTTAAACAAGTGCTGATTTGCTTACAAGACAAGCAGTTATGAAATCCATCAACACCCTTTGTATGCATGTTTATAGCATAGCATATAACAATTGTATAATAATCTTTCATTATTAAAAGATGAAAAATCACTGCTCTACCCTCCATTCTACTACATATCACTCAACTACTAAAATATGTGCTATTTAATAGCTAGTTTAAATATACACTTGGATGTATGTATTTGTTTTATTAGCATGGATTATAAAATTAGGTGACTGCAAAATCACTCAGTTAATCTATAAACTCAGTGGTCCTTTTATAAAGGCGTGCTAGTGTTTTTAGTGAATGCTAATGATTAGCGCATGCTAAATGCTAGAGATGCTCATAGAAATATGTGCAATAATTAACAGTGCACTATTAGCAGTTAGACAATGAAGGGAGCTAACAGTTGCATCAGTCGCAATTATGGTCTGCTTCTCAAAATATTTCTCAGCCTTATAGGACAACAGTCAGTAGAATAAGGGGCTATGATAGGATCTGTCAGATACACGTACCCACCTCTTCTTTGGCTGAATAATTCAATAGAAATATATGGGCATCTCTAATGTTTAGTGCATGCTTATTTTTAGCGCTGGCTAAAAACGCTAGTGCGTCTTTGTAAGAGGACCCCACAGTTTGTGCATGTTAAAAATGTTTAATATTTGTTACACACTTTTATTAATTCAAATATAAGAAATGTACCAGAAAAGTCCCAGAAACTGAGAAAAAAGGCCAAAAATCCAAATACGAACCACTATTTTTTCCCTGTGTACAACTCTAATACACGATGAAGAAGAATCTTCTCAAGGATGTACAGTACATGGCAGAACAGTGAAAACGACTCAAAAATAAGTTTAACAATTGTAGGACAAATGAGACTTGACACAGCTGTGTTTTGGCTGACGAGGCCTGCATCAGGAGTCTCTGATTATGTTAGCAAGAGCAAAGGTATGAGATGGAGCACAGTATAAAAAGTGCCCCCCTCCCCCCCTATATTTTGATATTTGGAAACCTTAGCATTGGATTTAAATGCTGGCAGTGATGTTTAAATCTCTACTTGGTGCCAGTACCTGAATAGTTATTTAGGTAAATCAGGACACTTATGGGTCCCTTTTAATAAGCCGTGCTAAAAAGTGGCCCACACTACTTCTGTAATGGCCACAAGCTAAATTTTCTAATTAGCGCGTGACCATTATCACGGGAGTCCTTACTGCCACCTATGTAGCAGGCAGTAACGGCTCACGTGCTACTCCTCTGCTAATTGGGTAGCACGTGGTAATGTATCCACACTACCCGATTAGTGTAGGCATGCCTACTCTCCGCTCATGGGTACACCTCCTGAGCTGAAAAACAAAAAATTCAGTGTGGAATTAGCGTGTGCTAAGCGGCACACTACTGTGGGATGCCTCAGTACGTCCTGCAGTAATGCTTTTTTAGCACACGGTAGGCCCACATTAGGCCCACTAAAGCTTAGTAAAAGGGCCCCTTATTTTGCTGTTCTAACTTACCTGGATAGGGACATTGGGCAATGCCAATTGCAGGGAGGGGGGAGATAGGAACATAGAGACAATGCTGATCACGGAGCTGAGGTTTAGGGACACATGGACAATGATGATCACATGGGGAGGATGAGGGACACAGAGGGAAAATTCACGATAGGTCAAGATAGGAACCTAGAGGGGAAATGCTGAATATAGGGGAGGATAGGGACATGGTGAGCAGATGTTGAACATGGAGAAAGGGATAGGGATAGAAAACACAGAGGGGAGATGTGGACAGGATGGATAGGGATTCAGAGAAAAGATTGACAGTGGACATGGATAGAGAGGAAATGTCAAATGGTCAGAAGGTCCTGCAAATACTGAGGAAAAAAAACCAGAGAAAAGCATAAAAGAGATACTGGGATCAAAGGAAACAGAAAAATAAAATGTTCAGACAACTAAGGTTAAAAAAAGTATTTTATTTGGAATTTCTTAATTGGAATTTGTTAGTTTTTGGAAATGTGCGTCTCTGATATTTTGAATTTAGGTTTCTCTTTCTCTGTTACTGATGTGTGCAGAGTCTGACCTCGAGGTTTCCTGTTAATTTTTTTTGCCTTCATATATTTATTACTGATCTGTGGTCCTTTGTTTCTTACTTGTTAAGGGTCTGTCTGTGATTTGTGTGTGCGACCAAGGAGCAGTATTCTGCCATCATGTAGGGCCTGTGTAGAGATCTTGCTATAGTCCTGTTTTATTTAACCCCCCCCCCCCCAAACTAGGTAATGCATTGGTATTTTAGAGTCTGGTGTAATATTTACAGTACTGCCTTTTCATGTATAAGGTTGTTGCTGTTTCAGTCCTGGGAGTTAGTGCTGTTATGGTATAATAAGTTTCTGAGTGTATTTTTGCACATAATATGTCTACAGCGTTTTACAGTGGAGGGATTGTGTGTTGGGCCTTACTGAGTTGAAATCAGAACATTAATATATTTTTAGTTTGTCAAAACATCAGGCATGATCTGGTGGCTAAGGACAAGTGAGATGTGTGAGAGAGTAGAGAAGCAGACTAACTGCAGGCCTCAAATAGAGGCCTAAGCATCATCTAAGCCACTTTGAGCCTGCAAAGAGGTGGGATAAGGTGGGACACAAATGCAACAAATAGTAGTTAGTGGGGTTCCTCAGAGGTCTGTGCTAGGACCGCTGCTTTTTAATATATTTATAAATGATTTAGAGATGGGAGTAACTAGCGAGGTAATTAAATTTGCTGATGACACAAAGTTATTCAAAGTCGTTAACTCGCGACAGGATTGTGAAAAATTACAAGAGGACCTTACGAGACTGGGAGACTGGGAAGCTAAATGGCAGATAACGTTTAATGTGAGCAAGTGCAAGGTGATGCATGTGGGAAAAAAGAACACGAATTATAGCTACGTCATGCAAGGTTCCACGTTAGGAGTTACGGACCAAGAAAGGGATCTGGGTGTCGTCGTCGATAACACACTGAAACCTTCTGCTCAGTGTGCTGCTGCGGCTAGGAAAGCGAATAGAATGTTGGGTATTATTAGGAAAGGTATGGAAAACAGGTGTGAGGATGTTATAATGCCGTTGTATCGCTCCATGGTGCGACCGCACCTTGAGTATTGTGTTCAATTCTGGTCGCCGCATCTCAAGAAAGATATAGTAGAATTGGAAAAGGTGCAGCGAATGGCGACTAAAATGATAGCGGGGATGGGACGACTTCCCTATGAAGAAAGACTAAGGAGGCTAGGTCTATTCAGCTTGGAGAAGAGATGGCTGAGGGGAGACATGATATATAAAATAATGAGTGGAGTGGAACAGGTGGATGTGAAGCGTCTGTTCACGCTTTCCAAAAATACTAGGACTAGGGGGCATGCGATTAAACTACAGTGTAGTAAATTTAAAACAAATCGGAGAAAATCTTTCTTCACCCAACGTGTAATTAAACTCTGGAATTCATTGCCGGAAAATGTGGTGAAGGCGGTTAGCTTAGCAGAGTTTAAAAAGGGGTTGGACGGTTTCCTAAAGGACAAGTCCATAAACCGCTACTAAATGGACTTGGAAAAATCCCAGGAATAACATGTATAGAATGTTTGTACGTTTGGGAAGCTTGCCAGGTGCCCTTGGCCTGGATTGGCCGCTGTCGTGGACAAGATGCTGGGCTCGATGGACTCTTGGTCTTTTCCCAGTATGGCATTACTTATGTACTTAACACGTTTTCTAATCTACTTTAATTACACATATATTCTTTGGCACTTGATACATATTTTATATCTAAATTTTGAAACAGGTGTTACTTGCAAAACTACTTTGCTGAGCCTTCTTTCTGCCCTAGCCCCACCCACTTTAGCCTCCCCAAACAGCTGAGTCACCGACTGCCTATGCATATAGTCAATGTAAGTCTAAAAGGGTGAAGAATTTCATTGTAAGGTTTTATGTAGAGCAAGTTCTTATGGTAAGCTGATAACTGTTCACTATAGCAAGGCTGGAAGCAATTATACTTTTTTCCCCCAAACTGAAAGGTTTTATCTGCAAAGATACTAATTTGCATGTCACTAAAGGTTTTGCAAGATGCTTGCTTTCTGCGTACTAGTATTAACTACAAAAAAGACACTATTTATTTTTTAATTCCCTGCAGTGCTTTGTACTGTCAAGTTTTTCTTGAACAGGCCTAAAAGACTTGGTATCGTGGCAACAATGACGTTATACAATTTATACTGCATTCTGCATAATAAATCAAAGATACTGCTTACACATTCCATAAACACTATGACTATGAGGAGCATAATCGAAAGGGGCGCCCGAGTTTTCCTGAGGACGTCCTCACAGGATGTCCTGGCAAAGGGACGGGGAAACCTGTATTATCGAAACAAGATGGGCGTCCATCTTTCGTTTCGATAATACAGTCAAGGATGCCCAAATCACGAAATTTAGGTCGACCTTAATGATGGTCATCCTTAGAGATGGTCGTCCCTGATTTTCGGCCATAATGGAAACCGAGGACGCCCATCTCAGAAATGACCAAATCGAAGCCATTTGGTCGTGGGAGGAGCCAGCATTTGTAGTGCATTGGTCCCCCTCACATGCCAGGACACCATCCATAATTGTCAACACACAGAAAAAAAATAAGTACAACATCCCAAATGTGAAAAGTTACAAGCACCACCCTAATTAGTGAGATTGAAGGTTAGCAAGTGAAAGTTTTCTTGCAGTGTATTCGGTATATAATTTTGTCATGGTGGAGAAGAGACTGAGTCCCAAGGAAGGGCTGCTGGTTATTGACAAGAAATGCTTCTATGTGCATGTAAAAATGGATTTATATATCATATATGACATATCATATTTTAAACTCAATTATTTCAAGCACTTACCATCACTAAATCACAAACACATCTATGGAACAATTCGACATCATATCCTCCAAAAAATTCTAAAATCATGTCTGATGTTATGACAAACTAAAATTAAATTAAAGTGTTGATGTCACTTCAGTAAGGCTAACACACAATCCTTCAACCGCAAAACACTATGCACAAACAACCTTTTAGGGTGGATAGCGTTCACAACGAGCTCTTTTATTAATGACCAGACAGAGATAAGAGTTTTCAATTTTGGCACAGTATAAGTCATCACAAGAACAAAATGGACTGCATTAGGGGCTTATAGCCCATTTAGTTATGTTTAAACAAAAGAGATCTGCATGAAACAAAATATTTTTATTTTGACTTATAAACCCTCTCTCTCTCTGCCCCAATCCAACATTGCCCCACTGTCTTGCCCCGCCTCCCTGTTCAGCAAAGGCAAAATATAAGAAAACCAATGGACTGCATTAGGGGCTTATAGCCCATTTAGTTATGTTTAAATAAAAGAGATCTGCATCTGCATGAAACAAAATATTATTTTTGACTTATAAACCCTCTCTCTCTCTCTCTCTCTGCCCAAATCCCTGTTTGCTAAGGCATTTCATTTTAAATGTTTGGTGGGGTAGCAGCAAGACAGGGATGGCAGAGTGGGGAGGTGGGTAGAGAAAAATATGTGCCCACCCAACTTACCTGATGGCCCACCCAAAACTTGACTTCTGGCCATGCTGCTGAACCATCCCTTACTATATGAATAGTGCTGAGATGGTTAGATAAATTTTCACCCCAGTTCTATCTGTATAAGCTTTTAAAATCTACAAATAGAGTTATATGTTTACTAATTGCCAGTAAATATGTAATTTTTGACCCCACAATTATCGGAAAAAAATTACAGCAGAGAAGTGCCCAAAGATCTCACCTCCTCAAACCAGCCAAGCTCCACAAGGACTATTTCAAAATCATTTTACCTGCGTAATTAAGCATCTACCTGAGCAAAATCCTCAGTCAAAAAACTACTCTCCTCCACCCACAGAGGCAGAAGTAACCACACTGTTTCATAGAATTCTTCAGCAGTTTAAATGACCATCAGGCTTATTTTAGAAAGAGAAGAGCGCCCATCTTCTGACACAAATCGGGAGATGGGCGTCCTTCTCTCAGGGTCGCCCAAATCGGCATAATTGAAAGCCGATTTTGGGCGCCCTCAACTGCTTTCCGTCGTGGGGATGACCAAAGTTCACGGGGGCGTGTCGGCAGTGTAGTGAAGGAGAGACTGGGGCGTGCTTAAGAGATGGGCGTCCTCGGCCAATAATTGAAAAAAGGCATCCCTGATGAGCACTTGGCTGACTTTACTTGGTCCATTTTTTCTTGCAACCAAGCCTCAAAAAGGTGCCCGAACTGACCAGATAACCACCGGTCACCAACCCCCTCCCACCCTAAAAAAAAACTTAATTTGTTTTTTTTGCCAGCCTCTATGCCAGCCTCAAATGTCATACCCAGCTCCATGACAGCAGTATGCGGGTCCCTGGAGCAGTTTTAGTGGGTGCAGTGCACTTCAGGCAGGCAGACCAGGCCCACCCCCCCCCCCCCTACCTGTTACACTTGTGGTGGTAAATGTGAGCCCTTCAAAACCCACTGTACCCACATGCATGTGCCCCCCTTCACCCCTTAGGGCTATGGTAGTGGTGCACAGTTGTGGGGAGTGGGAGTTTGGGGGGGGCTCAGCACACAAGGTAAGGGACCTATGCACCTGCAGTGCCCCCTAGGGTGCCCGGTTGGTGTCCTGGCATGTGAGGGGGACCAATGCACTAGGAATTCTGGCTCCCCCCACAACAAAATGGCTTGGATTTGGTCATTTCTGAGATGGGCGTCCTCGGTTTCCATTATCGCCGAAAACCGGGGACGACCATCTCTGGGGACGACCATCTCTAAGGTCGACCTAAATGCTGAGATTTGGGTGTCCCCGACCGTATTATCGAAATGAAAGATGGACACCCATCTTGTTTCGATAATACAGGTTTCCCCGCCCCATCACGGAGCCGTCCTGCGAGGACGGCCCCAGGAAAACTTGGGCACCCCGTTCCATTATGCCCCTCCACATATTTTACTCAGAACATTTTTTTCTCATGCTGCAAACAATATTTTAGACATTCTCCATAATTTTTGGCAGCAATAGAAACTGCAGAATTTTGGCTGACATGAGAAGTTAGCAATGTGAAGGAATACATAGAATGTTCTGTTCAGTGTGCGGTGGCAGCCAAAAAAAAAACCCAAACAGGATGCTAGGAATTATTAGGAGAGGGATGCAAAATAAGACCAAAAATATTATAATGCCTCTGTATCACTCCATTATGTGGCCTCACCTTGAGTATCATGTTCAATTCTGGTCGCCGTATCTCAAAAAAGGTACAGGAGAATTAAAAAAAGGTTCAAAGAAGAGCGACCACAATGATAAGGGGCTGGAACTCCTTCCATATGAGGAAAGGCTAAAGAGGTTAGAGCTCTTCAGCTTGGAAAAGAGATGACTTAGGGGGGATATGATTGAGGTCTGCATAATCCTGAGTGGTGTGGAACCAGTGGAAGTGAATCGATTTTTCACTCATTCATAAAGTACAAAGACTAGGGGACACTCAATGAAACTGAATGGGAATACTTTTAAAACAAATAGGAAGAAATATTTTTTCACTCTACGAACTGGAACTCACTGCTGGAGGATGTGGTAACAGCGGTTAGCGTATCTGGGTTTAAAAAAAGGTTTGGAAAAGTTACTGGAGGAAAAGTCCAAGGTCTGTTATTGAGATGGACATGAGGGAAGCCACTTAGCTTAAGGTGAGTTACATTCAGGTACACTGGATATTTCTCTGTGCCAAGAGGGCTCACAATTTAAGTTTGTAAATGAGGCAATGGAGAGTTAAGTGACTTGCCCAAGATCAAAAGGAGCAGCAGTGGGATTTGAACCAGCCACCCTCTGGATTGCAAGACCACAGCTCTAACCACTAGGCCACTCCTCCACTCAGTGCCACATCTCCACTTAGTAAAAGGACCCCTCAATGCCATGTAGAAAATTGAAGTGCACAGACTACCTGGACCCCTCTTTGTCATACAGCATTCATTAATACATTTGCTCAGATAGCCCCTAATTTTGAACTTATCAATCATGATTTCAGCCTGTTTCTTGAATTCTGCAAAGTCAAAGCATAGTCTACACAACTAAAGAAATTGACTGTAAGGCAAATGGCTCTTAAGACTCTTGTGAAAACTACTGTATTCTAAATATCTGTTCCTATCTGTAGGTGTTAAATAAATAGTTGTACTAAAACCATATGTGCCTTTACAAATCAAAATATCTGTGTATGCAATCTCATGGTGATGAAAGGACATTTTAAACTCTGTGAGCACATCTTTTTTAAACCATACTATGATGCTGCTAGCTTAGGGACCCTTTTTACTATGCTGTGGTAAAAAGGGCCCTGTGCTAGCTGTGGGGGCCATTTCTGCCGTGCACTGAGGCCCTTTTTACTGCAGTGGATAAAAAGGCCAAAAAAACAAATGGCCTTGTGGTAAGATTGAACTTGTGGGGAGGAACACTTAACACCACCCACTGAGGTGGCAGTAAGGGCTCCTGCACTAACCTGGCGGTAACCGCAGGACCCAATTACCACTGGGTAACCCCTGCAGAATCATTTTTCAAATATTTCTGCTAGCACCGGAAATGTTGCACACTGGGGGGGCTGAACTACTGCTGGCACCTGTGTTGGGCCGGTGGTAGTTCCAGAATGGCGAGAGGTAAGCCCACATTGGACTTACCGCTGCTTAGTAAAAGAGCACCTTAATGCCTTGAGACTAGTAGCATGGAATGTTGCTGCGATTTGGGTTTCTGCCAGGTACTTGTGACGTAGATTGGCCACAGCTGGAAGAAGAATACTGGTCTAGATGGACCACTGGTCTAACCCAGTGTGGCAATTCTTATTTTCACTTTGTCCTGTGATATTATCATATTATAGATGATGATTATTATTATTACAACATTTGTATCCCATATTATCCCAAACAAGCTCAGATTCAATGTGGCTTACATTCAAGGAAAAACATCAAACGTATAATACAGTCAGATAATTAATTATAACATTTAACATATTAGGAATAATTATGTATTTGTCATGAAGCTAGGCTAGAGTATAAGAACATATAAGAGATATGAAACATTAGTTTATTGTCTTTTGATAAGATATGTACTTAACATAAAAGCTTTTAGTAATTTACAAAATCTCAGATAATCTTCTAAGTACCTTAATTGCTTGGGTAGAGAATTCCAAAGTTTGGTATTCTGATATGTGAAGTCTGCAACAATGATTGATTTGTAAGAAAGACCTTTGCAGCTTGGATAATGGAGTGAAGGTATTCTCTAGATGTTTTTACTGTATTACGTGAAGGTAAATCAATTAGCTGTTGAATGTAGGAGGGTGATAAACCATATATGATTTGGTAAATAGTCGAGCATATTTTAAAGGTGATCCTGGCATTTATGGGAAGCCAGTGTTTTAACAAGAGAGGGGAAGCCTTCTCAAAGCGAGAAGCACTGCATAGAAGGTGGGTAGAGGTATTTTGTGCTGTTCATAATTTTTTAAGGAGCGAGATTTCAAAACCCACATATATGACAATTACAATAACCAAATTTGGATAGCACCAGAGATGGGGTGATAGTATGAAATGTGGAACTTGGGAAGAAAGGATGCAATGTTTTTAACTTCCATAGTGTATGGAAGACGCTCGAGACCACCTTTGAGACCTCAGCTTCGAATGATAAATGCTGGTCAATGGTGATGCCCAGGATTTTCATCGATTAATCTAAGGCATATGATGTGTTGCCAATAATGAAGTTTTTTAATGAAATGGGTTGATTGTGATTGGTAAGTATGAGGAATTTAGTCTCTTCCAGATTTAATTTGAGTTTGAAACTGGATCCCAGTTTAGCATCTTTGAAAACATAGAATATAATATTTAATAATATCTTTCAATATTGTCTCCTTATATTTTTACTCAACAGAACTCACATATATGACAAATATGTGTATCTTGAAGCTCTTGCTCTTCCACAGTATGAGTAGCTTAGCGGAGATTGGGTGGCAGAGCCGGTGGTGGGAGGTGGGGCTAGTGGTTGGGAGGCGGGGCTAGTGCTGGGCAGACTTCTACGGTCTGTGACCTGAAAATGGCAGATACAAATCAAGGACAGGTATACACAAAAAGTAGCACATATGAGTTTATATTGTTGGGCAGACTGGATGGACTGTGCAGGTCTTTCTCTGTCGTCATCTACTATGACATCCTTGTATCATGAACTACTTAGAGAAACATGAATGCTAGCTAATGCCAAATCTATTTGGATGTGAGCTTAGAGGCCTACATGGTGACTGCCATCTTTGCTCACCTCTCTTGAGAAAGCTTTAGTTGTTGGGTCTGTTGTTCCTGAACGCTGATTAGCAGTTTCTTCAGCAGCTCACACTGCTGGCTGAGATGTGTATCTCGAAGCTCTTGCTCTTCCACAGTATGAGTATTAATCATCTCTGACCATTCTTTCGTGTGTTGTGCTACAATATCTTTCACCTGCGCAAAGGAAACCATAACTAGATGATTAATGTATTTTACAGGTAGGGTGTAACTTTAAATAAATAAATAAATAAATGAGAGAGGCTCCTTCCTGGTTAAATCATTCTGAGCTGACTGGGAGGCGATATTCAGCGGCACTGAACCATTGAATATGTCCTGTGACTGTTGCAGCTCTGTCTGAGCAGTGCTGGGGTGGTCTAGAGAAAATGTCAGGGCTGTTTCTGAAGTTACGGTTGCCAGCAATATTTTTATTTATTTTAGTTACATTTGTACCCCGTGCTTTCCCACTCATGGCAGGCTCAATGCAGCTTACATGGGGCAATGGAGCGTTAAGTGACTTGCCCAGAGTCACAAGGAGCTCCCTGTGCCGGAAATGGGAATTGAACTCAGTTCCTCAGTTCCCCAGGACCAAAGTCCACCACCCTAACCACTAGGCCACTCCTCCACTCTATTCACAATATTCAGTGTGTGCATGCCCACATAACTAACTGGGCAAGCATGACAGCTTAAAATAGCAGTCTTAACTTTGCCTGGTTTAGCTATGGGAGTATGGCACTTAACATCAGCCATACCTGCATAACTTCCGGGTATTGCTGCTGACCCAGGGCCCTATCCGGGTCTAGTCTAGGCAGCAGCAGTGAGTGTTTTAAAAATATTCACCGGCACCAGCTGAATATCGAGTGTACTGATTTTTGTACCCCCCCCCCAAAGAATCCCTAAATGATTGTAAAACACCTACATGGCTTGATATTGAGTCCATAGCGATAAGCAGCTTCTGGCTCCAGGATGAACTAACCCAGTATATCACACAATATAACATAACATCAAAGTTTATATTCTGCTGGTACTTATTCAGTTCTAAGAGGATCACAAATAAAGAAACCAGAACAAAACCTGGGAATTACATAGGACGAGGAAAATGATAAAGGAGATGGGATGACTTCTGTATGAGGAAAGGCTAAAGAGGCTAGTGCTCTTCAGCTTGGAGAAGAGACAGCTGAGGGGAGATATGATAGAGGTATATAAAATACTGAGTGGAGTGGAACAGGTAGATGTGAATTGCTTGTTTATTTTTTCCAAAAATACAAGTACTAGGGGGCACGCAAAGAAACTACTAAGTAGTAAACTTAAAATAAGCCAGAGAAAATATTTCTTCACTCAATGAGTAATTAAACTCTGGAATTGGTTACCAGAGAATGTGGTAAAAGCAGTTAGTTTAGCAGAGTTTAAAAAAGGTTTGGATAATTTCCTAAAAGTCAATAAGCCATTATTAAGATGGACTTGAGAAAATCCACTGCTTATTCTAGGATAAGCAGCATAAAATCTGTTTTACTGTTCTGGGATCTTGCTAGGTACTTGTGACCTGGATTGGCCATTGTTGGAAACAAGATACTGGGCTTCATGGACTTTCGGTCTGTCCCAGTATGGGAATGCTCATGTTCTTATACTTATGTTCTTACTAAGATGAGGCAGTAAGTAGCCTGTGCTAGTGTAGGCATGTGGACCTGGCGCGCACCGAGGCCACTTACTACTGTGGCAGTAAAAACCCTTTTTTTCAATGGAGGTCCTTTATGGCAGTGTGCTAATGAAAATATTGGCGCACGATGATTGACTGCCTGAGCCTTTACCACCTTCTATTTAGCAGGCAGTAAGGGCTCATGCCTACTCCCTGCCCTGCACCAGAAAATACAAAAATTAATTTCTGGCGTGGGAAATGGCGCACGCCAAAATAAGAATTACTGCTGGGTGCTTGGGCATGCCCAGTAGTAGTGCTGATTTCCAGTGTGCTACCTGCGCAGTAGCCCTACCGCCATCTAGTAAAATAATAATCAATCAACACCATATAATAAAATATGAAATAAGATAGTCTTTGCTAGAAAAACAAAAACAAAAAACAAAAACACAACACCAATCTAGACATGCACAGCTTCCAGCATTGAATATCCAGGTATGATTGCCAACCTAGAAGCTAACCGGGCACCAGTCTGGTGCCTGGTTAGCTTACCACAAAGTTAGGACAGCTGTTTGTTGTGCTAACTTTAAACAGGTACTTAGCTGGTTAGAAGACTGAAAATTGCCAGTAACCGGTTAAGTTGCTGCTCCACCCTAACTCCGCCCCTGAATCTGGTTAAGGGATGGCCTATTAGTGGTGATATTCAGTGGTACTAATCGGTTAACTGCTACTGAATATCGGGTGCTGATTCACTGAGCACAGTTTAACTAAGCAGAAGCCCTTGCTGCCAGGTTACATCCATTTGAATAAAGATCCACAATGTATAAACACCTTGCAATAAAAGCTCTCTTATAAAGTAATTGTGCAAATGCTAACCCCTCTTCAATTAGAATGTGGTATCCCCCAGGGCTCTGCGCTCTCACCCATTGTTTAATTTGTATCTTAACCCACTACTCACCTTGATACAGAGTTTTGGACTAAGAACTTACTGTTATGCTGATGATATTTTAATCATTGCAAGGGTTTCCCCCCAGATCCTGGATATATCCAGGTTGCAAATTGGCTTAGAAGCTACATCAGACTGGTTAAGGGCCCATCATTTACCATTAACCCCGGATTCTATATATTGTGCCTAGAGATCTAAACTTAATTGGCTTAACAAGCTAATCAGCGTTGATAACAGCTTTTAACAAGCAATAATGAGCACTAATTGGCAATAATTAGAATTTATGCACACAACTCGCTAAGCGCATTCTGTAATGCAGTGCACCTAACTTCTAATGCATGCAGGAAAAAGGAGCGTGCTAATGGGCAGAGAAATGGGCATTTTGTGGGCTTTCCGAAATTTACACACGTAATTATAGAATATAGCCCAGTGCACCTAAATCTATGCGCTGGTATTTACGCCATGTTTTCGTTGGTGTAAATGGAGGTGTGTAGTTTTAAGCGCTGAGATATCAACTACACATATTCTATATCCCGCGCCTAAATCTAGGCGCTGCTTATAGAATATGCTTAGTTGGCATTGATTTCTCTGCCAATTTTTTAGGTGCCATATATAGAATCTCCCCCTAATGTTGGAAAAAAACCTAAGAGTTGTTGGATTACAGGACATCTTTTTTTCTTTTTCTTTTTAATTTATTTGAACTTTTAGTACAATAAGCACAAACAAAATAAGGAAAACAATCTAGTCCACATCACTTGAGAAGACAGAGATGGTAAGAAAATAATTACACTCTTAGGAAATCAGACTAAAACAAGCCACAATTAGCTTGGAGGTCTTATACTAATAACCCACCCATGATGACACTATTGGGGCTCATTTTCGAAAGAGAAGGACGCCAATCTTTCGACACAAATCACAAGATGGACGTACTTCTCCCAGGTTCGTCCAAATCGGTATAATCGAAAGCCGATTTTGGACGTCCCCAACTGCTTTCCGTTGCAGGGACGGCCAAAGTTCAAGGGGGCATATCGGTGGCGTACTGAAGGTGGGACTTGGGCGTGCCTAACACATGGATGCCCTCGACCCATAATGGAAAAAAAAGGGCGTCCCTGACGAGCACTTGGACAACTTTACCTGGTCGTGTTTTTCTTACGACCAAGGCACAAAAAGGTGCCCGAAATGACCAGATGACCACCGGAGAGAATCAGAGATGACCTCCCCTTACTCCCCCAGCAGTCACTAACCCCCTCCCACCCTCAAAAAATATCTTTCAAAATATTTTTTGCCAGCCTTTATGCCAGCCTCAGATGTCATACTCAGGTCCATCACAGCAGTATGCAGGTCCCTGGAGCAGTTTTAGTGGGTGTAATGCACTTCAGACAGGCGGACCCAGGCCCACCCCCCTACCTTTTACGTTTGTGGAGGAAACAGCGAGCCCTCCAAAACCCACCACAAACCCACTGTACCCACATCTAGGTACCCCCCTTCGCTTGTAAGGGCTATGGTAGTGGTGTACAGTTGTGGGTAGTGGGTTTTAGGGGGGTTGGGGGGCTCAGCACACAAGGTAAGGGAGCTATGTTCCTGGGAGCAATTTCTGATGTCCACTGCAGTGCCCCCTAGGGTGCCCGGTTGGTGTCCTGACATCTCAGGGGGACCAGTGCACTACAAATGCTGGTTCCTCCTACGACCAAATGGCTTGCACTTGGTCGTTTCTGAGATAGACGTCCTTGGTTTCCATTATCGCTGAAAATCAGAAATGACCAAGTCTAGGGACGACCAAAATTTCAAGATTTGGACATACCCGACCGTATTACCGAAATGAAAGATGAACGTCCATCTTGTTTGAATAATACGGGTTTCCCTGCCCCTCCATCGGGACATTTTGTGAGGACGTCCTCAACAAAACTTGGACGTCCCTTTCGATTATGCCCCTCCATGTATTCTCCTTATCCAATATTAGTCTTTCCAATTGATGCGTCTCAAAGAAAACACGTTTTATATCCTAAAGATTAGCCAAACATTTTGAGGGAAATTTCAAGCAAAACGCAGCAGCTACTGCTAAAACTCTGAGTAATCCTAGATTATAGGACATCTTGATTGTTAGTGGCCAATAATTGGCACTAATTGGTTCATTATTTAATTAAATTGTGTGGCAATTTTGAGCGCCACTTGTAGAATTTGGGAGTATATGTGCAGTTTTAACAGATGCCATTCTTAAGTCTTTGTTTTCTTTGTGTAAATGACTTTAAAAATTACCGCTCTCTCCCGGAATCTATATAGCATGCCTAGAGATCCATGCTGAAATCTAGGCGTATTCTATAATAGCGCGCATAACTTAATTGGCTTAACAAGCTAATCAGTGAGGATAACAGCACTTAACAAGCAATAATAAGCACTAACTGGCAATAATTAGAATTACATGCACAACTCGCTAAGCGTATTCTCTAATGAACTGTGCCTAAATTCGAATGTGCGCAGTTTGAAAGGGGTTGGCTACGGGTGGGGAAATGGGCATTTTGTGGGCATTCCAAAATTTATACTCATGGTTATAGAATATGGTCCAGTGTTTGTAAATCTAGGTGCAGGGATTTACGCCACATTTTTGTTGGTATAAATGGAGGCACATAGTTTTAGGCACTGGGATGTCAACTAAGCGTATTCTGTACATCGCGCCTAAATCTAGCTGCCGCTTATAGAATACGCTTAGGCGAAAATGTTTACTGTGCAGATTTTTTAGGCCCTTTATGTCTATAGGAAAGGCGGTGTATATTAAATGTAATACATCATAAACCATTCAATTTGTGCTAAATATATCAGAGTTGCTGATTTTCTTACCTTAGAGTTATGATCTGATGTTAAATTTTGTATTTTGATTTCTGTTTCTTTCTTCAGTTCGAGACAGTTATTTCCACTAATCCAAACAAATAGAAAATTGCAGCCATTAACATATTTTCCTTTCTAATACTATTATAAAAAAAATTTAAGCTAAACAGAAACAATATAAAAAATAGAAATTAAAGCAAAATTAATCCTGTTAGCATTAGGAGTAAATTTAAAGCTTGTTTAAAGGCTAATTTTTTCCAGTCAGCTTTTGGAAAGCCAAATTTCAGGTTGTTAAGGCTGCCTCGTACTTCGTCCTGGTGTTTATTTTTTTTTTATTATTGGTATATGTTGTAGCTATGTGTATTCAATGAATGCTTATTTCTCCGAGTTCCTTTCTTTTTATTCTCCGATGTTTACATTTTTATTGTACACCGCTGTGATCCTTCTGGCAAAGCGGTATATCAAATTGTAATAAACTAAAGTAAAAATACCACAGTACTGATTTCTCTGCTCAGCCTTTTCACTTTTGTGAAAGAAGAGGAAGGATAATTTCCCCTTGTAACCAAAAGTAAAGCCAGTGGATTCTATAATCATATACTGGTGTCCTCATTATGGCATATTCACACATGTGATATACTGTATACTTGGGTAGATTTTCTAAGGGGTCTTTTTACTAAGCTGTAGTATAAAGTGTCCTTAGCATGCCTTTACGCAGATTTTTTTTACCCATGTGCTAAGGTCATTTTTACTGCAGAGCAAAATGGCTGATCTTTTTTTTCCCATTAATAGCCATGAGCTAATGTTGCCATAAGCGCAAGGCCATTAAAAAGCATTACCATGTCAGCAGTTACCGACACCTATTTTGTAGGAGGTAAGGGCTCATGTAGTAACGCCGCGCTAATCAGTTAGTACAAGGTAATGTAGCTGCACAAATGGTGTCCTTTTATCAAGCTGCGGTAAAAAAGGCTCTGCCTAGCAGCGGGGGGCTGTTTTTTGCCATACGCTGTGGCCCTTTTTACTGCAGCAGGTAAAAAAAGCCTGAGAATAACCATGACCATGAGGTAAGATTGCTGTTACCACGGCCATGCAGGGGAGGGGAGCACTTACCGCCACCCAGTGAGGTAGTGGTATGGGCTCCTGCGCTAACCTGGAGGTAACCGGGTAACACACGGCACTGCCCAATTATTGCCGGGTTAGTGCTGTGCTAAAAAATATGGGCCGATTTTCTCTAGCCTAGGAAATGGCGCGTGCTGAGGATGGAACTAGCGCTGGCGCCCACGTTGGGCCGACGGTAGCTCCAGATTAGTGTGCAGTAGGCCTGCATTGGGCTTACCGCCGCTTTGTAAAAGGGCCCCTTACTGATTAGCGCAGAAACACCCACTCTGCCCCCCCCCCACTCATTTAAAGTTCCAGTAAGCACACACTTATCACAGTTTAGTAAAAGACCCCTAAAGTGATCTAATTATCCAACTATGGAACTAGGAAGAGAGATCAGCTCCTTTGATGATTTGCTACCAATAAAAATGGGCATTTTAGAGAATGGATCATCTTCGAAATCTGCACCTTAGTCCACAAAATCATATACGGCATAGTCCCAGGATACATGACAGATCTTATAGACTTACCAATAAGAAACAAAGTCATATCGTCAAGATCTTACCTAAACCTACACTACCCAAATTGCAAAGGACTGAAATACAAAACAACTTACGCAGCCGGCTTCTTCTATATAAGTGCACAACTATGGAATGGGCTCCCAAAAGCTGTGAAAACAATTTACGATCACCAGAACTTCAGGAAATCACTAAAAAACAACCTCTTCAAAAAGGCCTACCCCAACGACCCCACGTAACCCTCTTCACCTACCAACACAGCATGACAATGATCGAAGAAGACTACACGCAATCTGCATCCATTCCGACCCCCCCCCCCCACTTATACCTCATACGATCACCATACAACTTTGTATTTGTTAACCACCGACTGGGCAAACGCCTTTGATGGTACTATGTAAGCTACATTGAGCCTGCAAATAGGTGGGAAAATGTGGGGTACAAATGCAATAAATAAATAAATAAATAAATAAATGTGGAAGTCAACTTGTAGAAATAGCAGGTACAAGTGTACCTACATTTTCAAGCATAATATTCCCAGGTAGTCTGTATCCAAACAACTATCTCATGTTATGAAGGTGAATAGCACCCTGGTGTTTTGTATGTAGAGCAGGATTTTATTTTTTTTTACCCCCACCTGAAAGGACTTAAATTTAATTATAAACCATAAAATTACACTGCTTTGTCACTCTCTGATCACCCATCTATCTTTTCCTATTTCTTAGCCCTTCCAACCCTTTCCCCTTGAGACTGTCATTGGACTGCTGTTATGTTTCACGTATATATTCTGACCCAAAAAGAAGGAATTGCCTTCAAAAACTAGTGAAAAAATGTATTGTTAGTCCAATAAAAAAGGTATCATTTTATCTTCTTTTTGGTTTTATTTCTATTTATTACCTTGTTGTTTAAAATTTGTTTATTACATTTACTAGCATTTCCCAGAATATAAGACAATAGAAGATGAACTCTAAGAAGCAATCCAAAAAAAGGGGATCATTCTTGAATATGTTAGCATTCTAAGCAATTTCTTAAATAGATGTTGAGACCCCTAGGGCTCCACCAAAGTAAGTTTTGTGTCTATGACAAGGAACTTTCCAAGCATGGAGTGATTCAGAAATAGAGATCTAAGAAAGAAAGAGGAGGTGCTGACCACTTTGAAGGGTGGGACAGGTTAGAAACATGTTGTCAACCCTGGGAGAAGACTACTACTACTACTACTACTACTACTACTACTATTTAACATTTCTAAAGCGCTACCAGGGTTACGCAGCGCTGTACAATTCAAACATAGAAGGACAGTCCCTGCTCAAGGAGCTTACAATCTAAAAGACAGGTGTACAACCTAGAGACAAGTGTACAGTCAAAGACAAGTGAAGAGTCCGACTAATAGGGCATACTATATTTCACGGAAGGTTAGGTGCCGAAAGCAGCATTGAAGAGGTGAGCTTTAAGTAGAGATTTGAAGATGGGTAGGGGGGGGGCTTGGCTTAGGGGTTGAGGAAGATTGTTCCAGGCATAGGGTGAGGCAAGGCAGAATGAGCGGAGCCTGGAGTTGGCAGTGGTGGAGAAGGGAACTGAAAGGAGGGATTTGTCCTGGGAAGAGGGAGTCTGTGCTCTCAGATGTTCCACAAGAAGGAGCAAGAAAATCCTGTTTCTTTCCATTAGGAGATGTGGAGCTTCCAGGACTGCTTTTGGAGTGAGTCAACAGGAGATTCAGAGAAGCAGAATCCTGTATGCTGAGGGGTCATAGATCAGAGAAATAGACGCCTGGTCATGGACTTTGCTTACCATAAATGGTACTGCAGTGACTTCTAAACCTGAATAGGGATTCAAAGACATTCTTCAGGCACCTTGAGTTGGAGGAAGAAACAGCTTCAGAGTGAACAGTAGAAGCCTGGGTTTCATTTCGGAGAATACTCAAGAAGTTGGATGCCTGTAGATTACTTTTTTTTTTTTTGGTACTTCAAGTAAGCATCTCTACTGGAACACATTCCTAAACTGTATTATTTTTTGAGTGGAGGGTGAAGGAATTGGTGATGCCCCTAAGGTTAACATCTTCCGGCTAGTGCAGGTCTCAGTCCCAGAACCTGTTCCCAGGCACTGCAGTGTATGATTTTCATGCAGCTTTTGAAGATGAAGCCCTTAAGTTCTATAAGAACTGTTCCCTACTATAAAAGAACATTTAATAAAACACCGCATTCTTATAATTATTGCACGAAAACAGTATAATATCAAAACAATATCATACTTTTGAAACCAAAGTGCACATTAACATAGTTTCATGGTTGGTTCTCCTTTTTGGATTGGAATACTGAAACAGACAATATGCTGAAGACCCAATACAACAAGGGACTGCTTATAATGCAGTCCAGGGTTGGAACTTATTTTGTTTTTTTTATTACATAATACACTGTAGATCCCATGCAACATGAATTCGCTTATAACACAGTCAAATATCTTGCACTGCAATATCAATGCTCTGTGGGGTCTACAGTGTGTATTTTAAACACGTTACATCAGATTTCAAAAGGATCAAAGAGGAAAATGGACAAAATCAACATTTTCAGGATGTTGACTAAAACAAGGAAATATGATATTTTTTGATTTTGGAAAAAAATATTTATTTTTTTTTAACTTCGGGAGACACTGTCAGCAAAGCAAAAAAAAAAAAAAAAAAGCAAACAATTTGAAACTGAGGACATCTCTTTACAGCCATGGTGCAACAACAAATATACTAAATGATGGAACATAATTAGCTTTATTTGTTCCTTTAAGAACTGCTTTCTCTTCCATTAAACAATGTATTATGTCTTACCCTTTCTTTTTGATAGCCTTTTCCAAGATCTTCTCATGGGATAACTTTTCTTTATCATACTGTGCTACGATTTTGTCTACTTGTGTGCAGTGTAGTTTCTGAACGGCACTGTGTTCCTGAAAGACACCAGAGCTTTACAATTAGATAATTTTAACAACTAATTTTGTCTGAGGGTTGATTTTTTCATAGACATAGCAACATGAAGGCAGATAAAGACCATATGGCCTATCCAGTCTGCTGTCCTGCTGTTTTGGAGCTATGGAGGGCAAACATTCAGGTAAACTGGATTCAGCCAAATGGAGGAAATGATCCCTTATATGCAAGTACCAAGTTGTGAATGACTTAACGGGGCCACCAACTGTGTGATGGTTTCTTGGCAGACTATTAGTGGGGTGGTTTGCCATTGCCTTCCCTTGGCAAAGGCTGGGTACTCATTTAACCCTGGATTCTAGATATGGAAGTGGAGGAATGGCCTAGTGGTTACAACACTGGTCTTGACATCCAGAGGTAGCCAGTTCACATTCCACTGCTGCTCCTTGTGATCTTGGGCAAGTCACTTAACCCTCCATTGCCTCAGGTACAAACTTAGATTGTGAGCCCTCCATACCTAAATGTAACTCATCTTGAGCTACTACTGAAAAAGGTGTGAGCAAAATCCAAATAAATAAAATAAAATATGTAGACTAAAGTTGTATGCAAATCAGCAACCATAGCTGATTTGTTTGTGTAACTTAACTGATTAATCAGCCAGTAATTAGCTGCTAAAAACCAATTATTGGCATCAATTGAGAGTTACATGCAGATCGTATTCCGCTGTACTCGGAAATCTTACAATGTGTAATTTCAAGGTGGCATGAACAGCAGCACTCTCAGAATTTATGCACATTGCTACAGAGTAGACTCAATTGGTGACTAAGTTAGGGGCCCTTTTACTTAGACGCATAAGCATCAACATGTGGCAAAATGGAGTTACCGCGTGGCCCTTGACATAATTTCATTTTTGGCATGCGTCCACTACGCGCGCCCAAGTGGCATTTGGCATGCATAGGTCATTACCACCTGGTTACCGCATGAGACTTTATCGCTAGGTCAATGGCCGAGGGTAAGGTCTCAGACCCAAAATGGACGCGCGGCAATTTTCATTTTGTCGCATGTCCATTTATGTCAAAAATTTTTAAAAAGCCTTTTTTTACAGGCGCATTGAAAAATGGATTGGCGCAAGCTCAAAACCCGCACCTACACTATTGCAAGCCATTTTTCAGCGCACCTTAGTAAAAGGACCCCTTAGGCTCCGGCATTTACACTAGCTTTCAGCAGGCATAAGTGCTGGCGCCTAAAGTTAGGTATTGTCTTCCCTGATTCGCATAAGCAATCATGGCAGGACAAGAGAGCAGGGAAAGTGGATGGGAGGCAGGGAAAGCAGGGAAGAAAGGTAAACAGGGGATGGTGACAATGAACCTGATGCCTCCCCAATGTTTATTCCAGAGAAAAAGCCTGCATAAAAGTGCACTTGCAAAGCTACTTTAAATAGTTTAAAAGACTATATATTTTAATAGTTCTTACTGACTGAAGTGGCTATATGACAGAAGTCCAAGTGTGGGATTTGAACTCATATTATGGGCGCAGTGGGCAAGTGACCTACTGATTGCACCATGAAGCCTCATAGCCAAACAGAAAGTCTCATTAAAAAATCTTTTTGAAAGATGCTGAGTGTGAGGTAGGCAAACAAGTACTTGGAACAGTTGAAATAAAAAATTTGGTGCTAACAGGAGGAGCTACAAATGACAATTTATTAGTGCCCTGGGTTCCACCCCATGACTTTGTCCACAGTGGTTTATGCATGCACACATTTGCATGGTTTTTTAATTTTCACCCTGGACCTCAAAAGGCAAATGTATTTACTCTTGTTCAGAGCTGGAATTACTGTGAAGGGTTACGCCACTGCTACTCAGCTGCTATTATAAGGGGTTTGTTTACTCAAGTGAGGTACAAAGTTACCTCATGAATTAGAGTGCTGTGTTTGCACATGTCTGTGACTTGGAGCAATTCTATAACATAGGTACTAAGATCTACGCAACCATTACATATGTAAATGTTTAGAACAAGGATTCTCAACCCAGTCCTCGGGACACACTCAGCCAGTCAAGTTTTCAGGATACCCACAATGAATATGCATGAGATAGATTTGCAAATAATGACAGCTGTGCATGCAAACCTAGCTCATACATATTCATTGGGGATATCTTGATAACCTGACTGGCTAGGTGTCTCCTGAGGTTTAGAATAATGGCATTTATGCACATACGTTTGCACATATGTGTGTAAAGGTCAAAAGTTTGGCTAAGCACTATTCTGCAAATATTCACTACGCCTGGTGCTGGTTACATGACTGGAAAATGAAAATCAAAGCAACTAAAAGTAAAATAAATCTTAAAGGATTATTTTAACTTAAAATTACTACTACTACTACTTAACATTTCTAAAGCGCTACTCGGGTTACGCAGCGCTGTACAGTTTTACAAATAAGGATAGGCCCTGCTCAAAGGAGCTCACAATCTAAAGGATGAAATGTCAATCTGACAATGGTGCCTGCAAAATTGGTCCTATGTTCAATAAGAAAGCGAAAAACAAAAGAAAACTAAAAAAATAATCTAAAACCATCAAACTTGCCTAAAAACGCTATTAAAAGTCTCAACTTGCAGAATCACACTGAAACTGCATGAATCAATTACACCACTGTAGATTAGCTAAATCGCACTAATATTGCAATAAACTTCAGGAACATAAAGAAATGATAAAAAATAGAGTAGAAATGCTAAGCGTTCCATTACTGCATCCAATGAAGTCATTGTGTCAAAATGACATACATGACATGCTATTGCCATTCAAACCAATGGGAACTATCAGGGAACAGATGGGAAGTTTAAAAACACTGAAAACAGCTTAGGAAAGATTGTTCTGGTAAAAAACATTATAATACTGGTGCCCTTATGCGATATAGAAAAAACATTATGAAATCAAAACAAGTTTCATGGCGATAATTAATAGCCCACAGAAAAATGTTTACACCATATAGGAACATGAGATACAATATGAAAATGCATGTATATGAAGCTGAGCATGTAAAACACATATATAAATATATAAACTGCACTCAGGAAATTGCAAACCAGATAAGTGCCTCTGCACAACTAAAACACATGCCAATCAAAGACAAAAAAATAAAATCACATACATTATTATAAATTGCAAACAAACTAAAACTTGAATCTGTGTCATAATATTCTCTTATTCTCAAACTGTAAAAATATAGGGGTTCTATATGTGGCAGTATGCCCTTGTGGGCTCCTATATACTGGCAAGACAAAACATAAGTATAATAAGAGCATAATAGTGTATAAAAGTATAATAAGAGAATGATAGAGCAAAAGAGGTTTCTGGTACACTTTCTTGAGACCTTTTACTTTTTTTTAAAATCATATTTGGTGTAAGCTGTTTATTACAGCAGTCTGGGTATGTATTACTCAATCTTGGTGTCCGTGTGTGTTAGTAATCCTTTTATTGTAGCTTTCAGTGAATTTTTGTTTGTTTGTTTATAAATGTATTGGGATTATGAGTCATTTTTATCCTTATTAATGTTATTTAATATGTATGATTTCATTGATTTTTGTTATTTATTTAAAAACTAAGACATTTTGAGCTAGACCTGTTTTATTAATGAATAAGACACAAAAAAGGTGCCCTAAATGACCAGATGACCACTGGAGGGAATCAGGGATGGCCTCCCCTTACTCCTCCAATGGTCACTGACCACCTCCCACTCCCAAAAAATGTGATTAAAAACATTACTTACCAGCCTCAGATGTCATACTCTGGTCCATTAGAAGCAGCATGCAGGTCCCTGGAGTAGTCTAGTGGTGGGTGCAGTGCACTGCAGAAAGATGGACCGAGGCCCATACCTCCCCCTACCTGTTACACTTGTGGTGGAAACTCTGAGCCCTCCAAAACTCACCAGAAACCCACTGTATCCACATATAGACAGTGCCGTAGCGGGTTGCCGCCGCGCACCCTCCCCGGGTGCAGCGTGGCGCCCCCCCCTCTGCATGCGCCCCCCTCCTCCAACGCGCACACTCCCCCCCAAAGCGCATTGTATCTTACTTTGGCAGCGAGGGGCGGGCGGGACGGCCGATCCGCCCCCGAGCCCATGTCGCTGGGAGCTGCGTCGGGCAGAGGGAGCAAGGAACCAACGGAGACGACACCCCCCCAGCGGCGTGCACCCGGGGCGGACTGCCCCACCGCCCCCCCCCTTCCTACGCCACTGCATATAGATGACCCCTTCACCAATAAGGGCTATTGTAGTGTGTACAGTTGTGAACAGTGGGTATTGGGGGACTCAGCAGACAAGATAAGGGAGTAGTAACGAGATGTATATCTGGCAGCATTTATTGAAGTCCACTGCAGTGCCCCCTAGGGTGCCTCATTGCTCTCCTGGGATGTCTGTGTAGCCAGTCTACTAAGAATACTGGCTCCTCCTACATCCCAATGGCTTGATTTTGTGTGATTTTCATTTCAACGTTTTTTTTTCTTTCGAAAATGGACCAAAAAGGTAAACGCACAGAGCACATAAACGTCTAGCAAACAGCCATTTTTGAAAAGAAAGATAGATGTTTTTCTGTTTTGAAAATGGCTATATTCCCCACTTGAATTTTGGAAGTTTTTAGCAAAATGTCCAAAGTTAGACTTAGACGTCATATGGAAAATGCCCCTCTACGTATGTTATCTTTTTGTAGTATTTACATTTATATTGTTCTGACAGCACCATTGGCTCCTGAAGAAGCCCATGAGGGTGAAACATGGCCAAGCAAGGTACAGTGTTTAACCCTCCAGAGTTGTTGCTAATAAACTGTATTTTGAAATACTTTGGACTAATTCATTCTGTTCATCTTTCTCTACCCTACTTATAGAATACTTTTACGTGCCTCACTTGGCCCACGTAGGCGACCCCCATTTACATCTTCCATTAACAAGGTGTAAATGACTGTGCCTAAACTTAGGTGCACCCTTGCCAAGTCATACTGGTATTCTATAAAGACATCTTGGCGTACAGATGCGATAATAGAACTGGCATCCAGTGCTCGACATGGAGGGGCCAATTTATAGAACTACCTTCATTATGGAGTGGAGGAGTGGCCTAGTGGTTAGGGTGGTGGACTTTGGTCCTGGGGAACTGAGGAACTGAGTTCAATTCCCGGCACAGGCAGCTCCTTGTGACTCTGGGCAAGTCACTTAACCCTCCATTGCCCCATGTAAGCCGCATTGAGCCTGCCATGAGTGGGAAAGCACGGGGTACAAATGTAACAAAAAAAAATGGCCACAATGCTTTTTGTTTTGTTATTTTGGGTCTTTATCTTGCAACTCCTTTTAAAAACTCTGATTTCCACCACAACTGGCCTATGGTTGCTCCTCTTTCTGTGTGTCCCAAATAATTTTTATGAACTATTCCAACTAGTTTCTTTCCCTTGAGATCAGACTCTATTGGGTGTACTGAAGCCATTCATAGAAATACACTAATCAAAAGAGGGAGAAGTACAGATAACTATAGTTGCAACATGTTAGTAGTTTATATCTGCATCACAGTTTGTTTTGTTGAAATAGTTGATTGATTTTAAGTCGTGACTGCTTCTTATACATGATTGCAGGAGGAGGAGATTCTGTGTATGGTGCCTAAAAAATTGTCGCTGAAATCAATGCCGACTAAGCATATTCTATAATCGGCACCGATTATAGAATATGCTTAGTTATTTCAGGGCCGATATCTGTGCGCATCCATTTACGCCAACGAAAACCTGGTGTAAATCTCAGCACACAGATTTAGGTGCACTGGACCATATTCTATAACTAGGCGCCTACATTTCGGAATGCCCACCCCCCCATAACCACGCCCCTTTTTGCCTCTGTGCGTTAGATGTTTGGTGCACATCATTACAGTATATGCTTAGCGAGTTGTGCGTCTAAATTCTAATCAGTGGCAATTAGTGCTCATTATTGCTTAAGTGCTGTTAAGCCAATTAAGTTACGCACGGTGTTATAGAATCCACGCCAATTTCAGCGCCAAAATCTAAGCTCTATAGAGTCTGGATGAAAAAGTGCAGAAATAAATGATCATTGAATGAGATAAAATCTAAAGATAAAACTGTATCATGTGGTTATTATGCAGCTGAGTTAATACATCATTATTAGTTTACTGTAATTTTATGTAAGTTAAAGTGGTGGAAATATGTATATGATTATTTTTAGGCAAATGGATTTCAGTTTCACTGTTTCTAGCAAAGGTTTCCTAGATAACTCATACAATTATCATGTGACATGTGAGATAAAGTTGTGTATACTGTAAGGTCACCACTGTCTTTAGGGTGGCGGGACACAAGGCATATAGAATTTCAGGCTATAAAAAACACTATAATTTCATTATTTTTATGCAAAAGATAATTATTCAGTTAACAGCAAGATATTGAACCATGGATTAAAGCTATATGAATTAATAAATAACTTAAGCAACACTGTATGAGTTTAATCATTTTTTTTACTCCATAAATTGTATTTTTTCTTTGTATGGAAAAGACTGGCAATGCCACTAGCTAACAGCTGCATCCACTTTCAATTGCTGCCATATGGACCCTCAGTAACTGAGAACAAAAGTAGATCTCATACCTCTCCCATGAATTACAATTAATTAGTCAGTTCTTGCTTCAGCCTACCTACTCTGGAGTGTACACATGCTGTAATTGCATCTATGCCAAGGCTTGTTTTTTCATCTGAACACTTTTTTGAAATGCAAATGTGATCATTTGTAAAACAGTTGTTAAAGCATTTTTGGAAAAAAAAATCTGTTTTCCACTTCTATTTACTCAAATAGTTAATTATACATCTTCTGTTTCAAGGGTTTTAAAATGTAAAGCTGTAATATTTTAAACTAAAGGCTTATTTTGGATATATATAACTGAAATCTATTTTGAGAGAACATTTTATAACTTATTAGGTTATTAGCATTTGCTGTGCTATATTCTCCTTTTCCAGATTAATTTTATCTAGCAGTATTTCCTCTGTTGTATCGTGAGGCATCATAAATATAATACCTGGTTTTCAAATTTTATTTCCCAAATAAAACATAAATGAAAACTGCTGTAGGCAAATGTGTGCTGGCACAGGTTCAAATTTTGAAAAGTCATTGGGGCCCTTTTACTAAGCCTTGTAAGCGTCTATGCGTGCCCAACGCGCGCCAAAATGGAGTTACCGCCCGACTACCACATGGCTCTTGCGGTAATTTCATTTCTGGCGCTCATCTGATACATGTCTGAAAAATATTTTTTATTTTCGGGCGCATGTATCGGACGTGCGCAAAGTGACATTTGGCGCGCCTAGGTCATTACCGCCCGGTTACCATGTGAGTCTTTACTGCTAGGTCAACGACTGGTGGTAAGGTCTCAGACCCAAAATAGATGTGTGGCAGTTTTGATTTTGCTGCACGTCCATTTTCGGCAAAAAAGGGCCTTTTTTTACAGGTGCGCTAAAAAATGGATTGGCGCGCACCCAAAACCCGCGCCTACACTATAGCAAGCCATTTTCAGCATGCTTTAGTAAAAGGACCCCTTTATAAGTAGAAAATGTTAGATTTAACAACGCCAGCCAGCTGCTCACAAGTTTCAAATGATCCTCTACCAGGAGGGCCTAAACAAGATTAAGAGCAGTGCTATGCTATATTTATTTATTTGTGACATTTATATCCCACCTTATCCCAAACAAGTTTGAGTTCAATGTGGCTTACAATAAACAGTATTGGATACATAACAAAGAATAATGCATAAGAAAGTAATTTGTTGTATGAATCCAATTTTACAATACAATATCATAAACGTACTGGGATAGTTACGGATGTTTAATATTTAGAAAATCTATTATGATTGAGAAACTGTACATGAAGTAAAGAGAAAGTTAATGGAAAACAGAGTAACCAATTGTTTGAGATATGGTTGTTCTTTGTGAGGGTTTGTTTGAATAGGAATGGTTTGAGGATTTTGCGGAATCTATTATATTCTTGTATATTTCTTATTTGTGGTAAGGAGTTCCACCATTTGGTTCCTAGGTAGTCTGCAGAGTGGACTGTTTTGTAGATCACTTTTTTTGCAATTTGGGAGGTGTAGTCTGAGATAGTTTCTTGCCTCATATTTGGTGTTTCTTTGAGGTAAGTTTATTAATGGTACCATATATTCTGGAGCAATGCCATTTAGTCTTATATTTGTTTTATATACTCCTCAATTATCCATGATGGACTTCTCAGCAGTGTACAATCTTTAAAAAATGAGAGAACTCTTCTCTCGAAGAGAAAATTACAAAAAATAAAAAAAAACAATCAGTCCTCTAAAATTTACTTCTTAAAACTTCTCAAACTCAAGCATCACTAACTTATCAAAACTCATAGATATGTTTTTAAAATTTTCCGAAAAAGAAAAAGTGATATCACTTGTTTTTAATTCATAGGCAATAAATTCCAGAGTCTAGCTCCCTGAACTGAAATTAAACTATCAGGAATAGACTTATAACGTACATTTTTAAATAACGGAAAACCCAGACAAAAAGTCCTAGAGAAGCAAAGTTTATGATCTTGAGATGGAAACTTCAATAATTCCCCAACTCCCTCAGAATTTAATCCATATAAAGATTTATGGATCAAAGTAATAATTTTAAACTGTATATGTTTTTTATTTATTTGTTACATTTGTATCCCACATTTTCCGACCTATTTGTAGGCTCAATGTGGCTTACATAGTACCTGAGAGGCCTTTGTAGGTTCCGGTGTGAACAAATACAGGGTGATGTTGTGGTAAGATCAAGTTCATGTGTCACAGCTACATTAGGGAATCGGAGAATGGAAGAGTTGTGTTATGTCCATTACGTGCTTTAGTTTGGTTGTGTTGCAGTGATTAGGCATTTAAGTTGGATCGGTAGGGTATGCCTTTTTAAACAGGTTGGTTTTTAGTGATTTCTGGAATTTTAGGTGGTCGTACGTCGTTTTCAAGGCTTTTGGTAATGCGTTCTACAGTTATGTGCTTATGTAGGAAAAACTAGATGCGTAAGTTGTTTTGTATTTAAGTCCTTTGCAGCTTGGGTAGTGCAGATTTAGATAAGATTGTGTTGATTCGGATGTATTTCTAATTGGTATGGTCGATCAAGTCTGTCATGTAACTCGGGGCTTCTCCATAATGATTTTGTGAACCAGGGTGAAGGCGATGAGTTCTTTGATTGGGAGCCAGTGTAGTTTTTTGCAGAGGGGTTTTGCGCTTTCAAATTGCGTTTTACCAAATAAAAGCCTAGCTGCCGTGTTTTGAGCGGTCTTAAGTTTCTTTAAGGTTTATTCTTTACATCCTGCATAAATTCCATTGAAGTAATCTAAGTGGCTTAGTACCATTGATTGTATCAGGTTTTGAAATGTCAACCAATGCAAATCATTCAAAACAGGGGTAATTCTATCAAATCTATTGAAACCAAAACCTTGCTGCCATATTCTGCAGAAACTGTAAATGTCTCTGCAGCCCAGCTGAAACATTATTATAAAGAGTTGCAATAGTCTAGTTGAGGAAGAAGCACTGCCTGAACAATAATTAGAAAACTGTGGTAATTTCATTTTTTATGTGCATCTGCTACGCGTGCTGGACAATGCACTAACCAGGCGGTAATTGGCATTGTACGCACGCTGACGATTACCACTCGGTTAACGCGTGTGACCTTCCTTACCGCTAAGTCAATGGGTAGCAGTAAGGTCTGAGGCCCAAAATGGACACGTGCCAATTTTCATTTTGCAAATAGAAAGACCGTATATATTATACAATATGTGGGGACTAGTAATCAGATAATATTGTAAGGTGTCCCAAACAAAGAAATTCTCATATAAGCTCTTGGAATTATCAAACAGTGCTCTTGAATAAATTTAGACAGGAGTAGCAGTGCATCAGAATTTAGTCATGCAATGAGAAAACATATTTTTAAATTCTTTTTCTGGGGGTCATCAGATCTAACTGCAACTTACACCATCGGAGCTCAACGTTTCTTGCTCCATTGAATAACGGTTGTAGTGCAAATCGTCATAGGACCACCCTTACTTTAAATAGTGCATAATATCAACTTATCTCAAAAATATATATGTGATAGGCATAACCACTTATCTTATTCCACTTGTTCTCTTATTATTTTCTTTTATCATTTTAGCAACGACACTAGTTGGCAGCACTTTTAACCAAAGAAGAACCTCTGCTGACTTGGCCAGGTTTCGAACAAAAAATCTTCCTCAGGGAAGAGGCTCTAACTCCATGGTTCAAAATACTCTCCTGCATAGGAAAAAATGGCCGCCTAACTCCATGGTTCAAAATACTCTCCTGCATAGGAAAAAATGGCCGCCTAACTCCATGGTTCAAAATACTCTCCTGCATAGGAAAAAATGGCCGCCTAACTCCATGGTTCAAAATACTCTCCTGCATAGGAAAAAATGGCCGCCTAACTCCATGGTTCAAAATACTCTCCTGCATAGGAAAAAATGGCCGCCTATGCAGGAGAGTATTTTGAACCATGGAGTTAGAGCCTCTTCTCTGAGGAAGATTTTTTGTTTGAAACCTGGCCAAGTCGGCAGAGGTTCTCCTTTGGTTAAAAGTGCTGCCAACTAGTGTCGTTGCTAAAACGATAAAAGAAAATAATAAGAGAACAAGTGGAATAAGATAAGTGGTTATTCCTATCACATATATATTTTTGAGATAAGTTGATATTATGCACTATTTAAAGTAAGGGTGGTCCTATGAGGATTTGCACTACAACCATTATTCAATGGAGCAAGAAACGTTGAGCTCCGATGGTGTAAGTTGCAGTTAGATCTGATGACCCCCAGAAAAAGAATAAAAAAATATGCTTTCTCATTGCATGACTAAATTCTGATGCACTCCTACTCCTGTCTAAATTTATTCAATTTTCATTTTGCTGCACGCCCATTTTCGGCCAAAAAAAGGGCCTTTTTTGCAGCTGAGCTGAAAAATGGGCCTGCGTGCATCCAATACACGCGTCTACACCAGCGCAGACCATTTTTTGGTGCACCTTAGTAAAAGGACCCCTAATTTATTTTTTATATGATAGTTTAGAATCTAATACAATACCTAAAACCTTGGAATGACTGTCGATTGTTAATCTTTCTCCAGAAGCTAAAACTACTATCTTATCAGGGAGATGATCGGAATCTCAAAACCATAAAAGCTTAGGGGATCCTTTTACAAAGCCACAGTAAAAAGTACCCTGTGGTAATGTGGGTGCATCTTTTTGGTGTGTGCTGGGCCACTTTTTACTATGGCTGGGAAATGGCCATTTTTTAACGGGCTGGGGAATGGGCATGCACTAAAATTAAAACTAGCATGCGCCTATTTATGGCCTGAGCCCTTTCCACCACCCACCGAGCTAGTGGTAAAGGCTCACATGCTACCCATGCGGTAACCATGCAGCGCGCTCCAACGTGGATGTGTTGCTGGTTACTACTGGGAATACCCCCCTGTGGTAGAAAATTGAAAATTATTTTCTGCTGCAGGATTCGTTGCATGCCAAGCTCAGAATTACTACTGGGCGCACACACTACCCCGGCAGTAGTGCCAATTGGGTACATGCTACCCATTCGTTAGCCCTCTCGTGCCTTTGTAAAAGGGCCCCTTAGTTTTTTGCTTATTCAATTTTAAGAAATGTGTAGTTGCCCATTCATCAATAATTAAGATATAAGTTTGTCCATAGCAATAATATGAGAAATTTGCTGAAGCAGGGCATAAAAGAAAAATATCATCAGCATAAGACAACAACACCCAAATCTGTAAGAAATTTACCCAATGAACTTAGGTAAATATTGAACAGAAAAGGAGAAATTGGAGAACTCTGTGGGATACCACTATCCGGCTTCCAACTAAAAGACTTCCCAACTAACCCCAAATTGTTCAAACCAATTAAACACTGAGGGGCCCTTTTACTAAGCCACATAGGTGCCTACGCGCGCCCAACGTGCGTCAATTTTGAGTTACTGCCTGGCTACCACATGACCCTTACAGTAATTTCACTTTTGATGTGTGTCCACTACATGAGACGGAAAATAATTTTTATTTTCTGGTGCATGGCAAAAACCAGGCAGTAATCATCATTCTATGCACATAGACAATTACCGCACGGTTACCGCGTGAGATCTTACTGCTAAGTCAATGGCTGGCGGTAAGCTCTCAGACCCAAAATGGACGCACGGCAATTTTTATTCTGCCGTACATCCATTTTTGACAAAAATAAAACAAAGGCCTTTTTTATAGGTGCGCTGAAAAATGGATCTATGCGCACCCAAAACACACGCCTTCACTAGCACAGCACATTTTTCAGCACACCTTAGTAAAAGGGCCCCATAGTGACCTGTTTACTAAGGTGTGGTAGCATTTTTAGTGCACACTAAACACTAGAGATACCCATATATTCCTATGGGTGTCTCTAGCATGTAGCGTGTGCTAAAAATACTAGCACACCTATGGGCTCATTTTCGAAAGAGAAGGACGCCCATCTTTCGACATAAATCAGAAACTGGACTTCCTTCTCACAGGATTGTCCAAATCGGTATAATCGAAAGCCAATTTTGGACGTCCCCAACTGCTTTCCGTCGCAGGGATGGCTAAAGTTCAAGGGGGCGTATCGGAGGCGTAGTGAAGGTGGGACATGGGCATGCCTAACACTAGGACATCCTCGAGCCATAATCGAAAGAATCAAGGACGTCCCTGACAAACACTTGGATGACTTTACCTGGTCGTGTTTTTCTTACGACTAAGGCACAAAAAGGTGCCCGAAATGACCAGGTGACCACTGGAGAGAATCAGGGATGACCTCCCCTTACTGCCCCAGTGGTCTGTAATATTCCTTAGCTCTGAACATGAGTTCTAAACCTAATAAAAAAGGGGGGCCTCTGGCAGTGAAGGGGGAAGCCCATCTAGGGGTGGACGCACCACATAGAACCAGACTCCTGGTCAAAGAAGCTCCTGACTTTCTCTGTGAACAGGGCCCCCCAGCTAATGATTAAGAGCCTGGATGATGTAAGGACCAGTGATGATTGTTTACAGTGTATTATTTCCTGGTCTAGGAACTCTTAGCATTGCTTAGATGTAGAGACCAGTGATGTATTGATTGTTTATAGATAGGTTTTGTTTAATTATAGATAGAATGATTATAGGTATTGTTTCTTTTCAGTTATATAGCTAATCATTGTATATATCTTAATCATTGTATATATTTTAATCATTATAGATTTTAGAACCTCTAATAAAGGTCTCATTTACCTAATACGAATCTAAAAGAATCCACAGTAATTACTGAGTAGTCTGTGTTAGTGAAGCAGGCTAAAAATCCATAGCAGTACAGACCTGCATACTGAAAAACAACAATAGTGTGGATTTTCAACTGGTGAGGCACTGCGTTTATTTAAAAGTGTTGGAACTTACTACATAAAGTCAACATTGCTATCTGTATAGGTAGAGGCACTAAATGTAGTGATAGTGTGATCACAGTGCCAGCATGATGGGGACAATTCTAGAACTGCGAGTCTCCATATAGGTGCACTGATGCTGCATGGTGAGAGCCTATTTTATAATGGTATCCAGGTACCCAGATTCTGTTACAGAATACCAGCATAATCAGGTATCAGTGTGCCTTACATTTACATGTCTACAGTTACACTAGCTAGAGACGAAAAATAACTGCAGAACAGATGGCTGAAGGGGCGGGGGGATAGGACAGAGACGTACAAAATCCTGAGTGGAGTAGAATGGGTAAAAATGAATCAATTTTTTACTCTTTCAAAAAGTAGAAAGACGAGGGAACACTCTATGAATTTACATGGTAATACTTTTAAAACAAATAGAAGAAACATTTTCACTTAATGAATAGTTAAGCTCTGAAACTCACTGCCAGAGGATGTGGTAACAGTGGTTAACATATCTGGGTTTAAAATGGATTTGGACAAGTTTCTGTAGCAAAAGTCCATAGTCTGCTATTCAAACAGACATGGGGAAGCCACTCCTTGCTCTGGGATTGGTAGCATGGAATGTTGCTACTATTTGGGTTTTTGCCAGGTACTTGTGACATGGACTGGCAACAGTTGGAAGCAGGATACTGGGTTAGATGGACCATTGGTATGACCTAGTTTTGTTATTTTTATGTTCTTACATTCTTACATTCAACTGGGATGAGTATAACCTACAGCATTCTGTAAGTTATGTGCTTAAGTGGCACATAACTTACCCATGTATACAACCCCTTGCCATCTGCACCTATGCCATTTATGCGTGCCCTAACAGAACAGCACTTAGGTGCCAGGCTAGCACTTTCACAGGTGAGTGCACACTTACACACATAAGTATTAGTTTTCTATAATTTTGGGTATGTTTAGTTTAGCATACAACTTAGTCTGTTGCAACACAATGCAACTGGTTGAGTTTCCTGTTCTATACCTAGAACATCTTACCACCATGTGTATGTGTGCAGAAATTATATCTCTGTGAACATTTAGGGACCTGTAAACTAAAGGTTTTCTCTTATTTTGTCTCAATGGCATATACAGCCATTAAGTTAGACATGTCTTTCTTTAGTGCATCATACCTTCGCATGCTTCTTCTTTAAAGAATTCAGTTCCTTCTGCTGCTTCTTTAATTGCTTCAAATAAGCCTGCAAAACAGTATTCAATCAACATTATTTCTCTATATGCATGACTTTTTATACCGGATAATGTTAATTATACCTATGAAAATGGACTGCTATTTTGAATAGCAAGGTCTATAATCCAAAAAATAAAGTCATTTAGGTGTTTCTTGGAAGGCAGGCTTTTTTAAGTTAATATTGTTTGTCATCTGCTAAAATCAGGGTAAAAATAAAAAAATTGATGAGTCAACAAGGAGCGTAGCATGGTGAATATATGATATTCAGTTTCAGCTCAGACTCCACAAACATCAAGTTTTCCAACCCCTTGGAAAACATTTGGATAGGGCCTGTTCTTTTCAAATAATGATTCGTTTAATCCAAAATTCAGCCTATCACTATGGAAAAGTCTGTTTGAGAGGTGGTAGCATTTTCTTTCCATTCTGGACTGTTTCATGCCTACGGTAAGCATTCTACTACATTAAGGACTAAATTCTATAAATAGTGCTGAAAAATCAGTGCCGGAAAAAAAAAGCGCTAAGTGCTATTCTATAAACCATGCTCAAAGTTAAGCGCCATTTATAGAATAGCACTAAGTGCCGAGAACTATGACTACATTTAGGCGCTGCCATTCACAGCAACAAAACCTTGGTATAAATGCCATGCCTGATCGCCCTTATTCTATAACAATGCACCTAAATTGCAGGAACGTTCCTGATCCACCCACGACCCTCCCATGGCCACACCCCTTTTTTGATCCACACGTAAAAGTTATGCGCAGATCCGGCACATAAACTTACATGTGTAGATTTTAATTAATGCCAATTAGCACTGATAATTGTTAGTGACCAAATATCGGTGTTATTTGGCTCATTATTCAATTACATTTCCTGTGCCCAAATTTGTGTGTGCAATTTAAAGCGTGATTTGTAGAATTTGGAGGTAAGTGATTATTGTACAACAGAATTAGTTTGTTTAAAAAAATATCTGAAAGAAGAAACTATCCCCTTTGCTCACTTTGAAATTGACAGGTGATAAACATCAAGTTATGTTAAATTGATTTATAAGACATATTGGGGGAACAATTCTATAAAGGTCACCAAAATGTAGGTGATAAAGGGCTCCTTTTACTATGCAGTGTTAAGCTCAACACAGGATTACCGCTCGCTATATAGGAAGTAATGCCAGGCTACCGCAGCAGCCCGGTGGTACTTCCCACCCCTAGCTCACTGTCATTTCTGGTGCTACAGTAGTCAGGCAGTGCCGCGTACTACCCGGTTACTGCCAGGTTAACACGAGAGCCCTTACCCAGCCCTCCGAAATGGCTGCGTGGCAAGTGCTTTACTTGCCACATGGCCATTTCCTGCAGGAAGGCGAGACTTCCCTTTTACCAGATGCGGTAAAAGGGGGCCTTGGCGTCTGTGTAAAACATGTGCCGACACCAGCACCGGCCTCCTTTTGCCGCAGCTTGGTAAAAGGGGCCCAAAATGCAGGGCACTGAGCATGAATTTTATAATAATATCTGGGTGCCCAAATTCCATTATAGAATAAAATGTAAGTTGGCAGGCACAAATGTTGCACTTTAGCATGTAATTTACAGCAGGGGCGTATCTGCGTGGGGCCACAGGGGCCTGGGCCCCCGCAGATGTCGCCCTGGCCCCCCTCCCCGCCGTCAACCCTCCCCCGCTGCTTACTTTTGCTGGCGCCGAGGTCCGACCCGCAATCGCCGTTTTTCGTCTTCCTCCGTGGCCATGCTTCCAGGAAGTAACGCTGCAGTGCTGATTCGTTGAATCCAGTTCGGCGTCTGACGTCAGACGTCGAACTGGATTCAACGAATCAGCACTGCAGCGTTACTTCCTGGAAGCATGGCCACGGAGGAAGACGAAAAACGGCGATTGCGGGTCGGACCTCGGCGCCAGCAAAAGTAAGCAGCGGGGGAGGGTTGACGGCGGGGAGGGGGTGGAGAGAGGAGGCGGCGGCGGCGGCGGCGGCGGGGGGGGGGGGGAGGGAGGCAAAAATGTGCCCCCCCTCTCTGGCTCTGGCCCCCCCTACCGCCGGATTCCAGATATGCCCCTGATTTACAGTATTCTATAAGTTATCCCCTAGATTCTATATAGTGTGACTTAAGTTGTGTGCGCAAATCCGGTCATATTCTGGATTTGCTTGTGCAACGTAATTAGCACTGATTGCTAATTAACAAGCAATTGACACAAATTGGCATTAATTAGAATTTATATGCAGAACTAAGTGTATTCTTTAAAGTGATGCATGTAAATTGCAAGGTGCATAGCTGAAAAGGGGTGTGGCCACAGGCATGGAATGAGCGCTTCTAAAATCTATGCACGTTGTTATAGAATACACCCAGTCTGTGCCTAATTTAGGCATCGGCATTTACACCAAGTTTTACTTGGCATAACTGCCCTCGACTAAATTTAGTTGTGTGGAGGGATGCTCGGCATCCTATATAATAGTTCTCACCTCCAACGTTCTAATGTGCCTGGGACCGTGGCTCCCTCGGAGGTGGTCTGTTAGGCAGTTTAGAATGCACTGATGTCAGTGACAGCTGATTCCAAGGCAAGGGGAGGAGTAGGGAAACACGCGGAGCGTGTTTCCCTACTCCTCCCCCTGCCTACCAATCAGCTCTCAGTGCCCCCCCTCGGCGCAACACCCAAGCCCCTCTGCAGCACCCAAGCCCCTACCCCCCTCTCGACGCATCACCCAAGCCCCTCCCCCCTGCGCATCACCAAAGCCCCTACCCCCCTCTCGGGCACATCAACTCCCTCGCCACCCGCAGCCGCCAATACTAACGCTGTCCGGCCGCTGCTGCTTCTCCTGTGGAGCAGCAGCGGCCGGTACAAAAAGAAAAAAGCCAAAAAAAAGATTTTTAATCTGGAACGCCGCTCCGTAGACAGCCATCTGGCATTGGCTGTCGTCACTGCAGCCGCTCCTCCTCTCCCCTCCACGTCACTGCCCCTGCAGGAAGACCCCGGAGGAGCGCAGCGATGTCAGAGGGGAGAGTAGGAGCAGCTGCAGAGATGACAGCCAATGCCAGATGGCTGTCTATGGAGTCGTGTTTCAGGTTTAAAATCTTCTTTTGGCTTTTTTCTTTTTGCACTGGCCGCTGCTGCTCAACAGGAGACACAGAAGCGGCCGGACAGCGTTAGTATTGGCGGCTGCGGGTGGCGAGAGGGTTGATGTGCCCGAGGGGGAGGTAGGGGCTTGGGTGATGCGCTGGGGGGGCCGGGGTTTGGGTGATGCGCCGAGAGGGGAGGGGAGGCTCGCTGGACATGGGTGGCTGCAGGGGGAGAGGAGGGTCGCTGGACATGGATGGCTGCAGGGGGGCAGGGAAGAGGGAGGTGGGGAGGGGGTCCTGAAACCAGATGGGTGGCTGCAGGGGAGGGCAGGGGAGACAGAAGGGATGCTGCAGGGGGGCAGGGGGAGAGGAGGGTCGCTGGACATGGGTGGCTGCAGGGGGGCAGGGGAGAGGAGGGTCGCTGGACATGGGTGGCTGCAAGGGGGGCAGGGGAGAGGAGGGTTGCTGGACATGGGTGGCTGCAGGGGGGCAGGGGGAGAAGAGAGTCGCTGGACATGGGTGGCTGCAGGGGGAGCAAGGGAGAGAGGAGGGCCGCTGCACATGCGTGGCTGCAGGGGCAGAGGAGGGTTGGTGGGGAGGGGGTCCTGAGATCAGATGGGTGGCTGCAGGGGGGGCAGGGGAGACAGGAAGGACGCTGCAGGGGGGGATTACCTTGCTAGCGCCCGTTTCATTGCCTACCGAAACGGGCCTTTTATACTAGTATTCTATAAAATGCAGCACAATTTATGCATATTCTATAAAGTACACCTAAATTTAGTCGTTTTTTATAGAATATGCCTATGTATATATTTTTTTTCAGTGTTGATTTTTTTTAGGCATATGTTTTAGTAGCATTTAATTTCAGGCAGTTGGAATCACACCATTGAGAATCAAGGTTTCAGCAGTTTTTTTTTTTTAATTTATGTACTTTCAAATACATATTGCACAAACAAAATTATTAGAAATCACATCATATTAAAAAAATATTTCTGCATTACCAGAAAAAGTAAATAAGAAAACACACACACACACACACACACACACACACACATATATATATATATATATATACAGTGGGGGAAATAAGTATTTGATCCCTTGCTGATTTTGTAAGTTTGCCCACTGACAAAGACATGAGCAGCCCATAATTGAAGGGTAGGTTATTGGTAACAGTGAGAGATAGCACATCACAAATTAAATCCGGAAAATCACATTGTGGAAAGTATATGAATTTATTTGCATTCTGCAGAGGGAAATAAGTATTTGATCCCTCTGGCAAACAAGACCTAATACTTGGTGGCAAAACCCTTGTTGGCAAGCACAGCGGTCAGACGTCTTCTGTAGTTGATGATGAGGTTTGCACACATGTCAGGAGGAATTTTGGTCCACTCCTCTTTGCAGATCATCTCTAAATCATTAAGAGTTCTGGGCTGTCGCTTGGCAACTCGCAGCTTCAGCTCCCTCCATAAGTTTTCAATGGGATTAAGGTCTGGTGACTGGCTAGGCCACTCCATGACCCTAATGTGCTTCTTCCTGAGCCACTCCTTTGTTGCCTTGGCTGTATGTTTTGGGTCATTGTCGTGCTGGAAGACCCAGCCACGACCCATTTTTAAGGCCCTGGCGGAGGGAAGGAGGTTGTCACTCAGAATTGTACGGTACATGGCCCCATCCATTCTCCCATTGATGCGGTGAAGTAGTCCTGTGCCCTTAGCAGAGAAACACCCCCAAAACATAACATTTCCACCTCCATGCTTGACAGTGGGGACGGTGTTCTTTGGGTCATAGGCAGCATTTCTCTTCCTCCAAACACGGCGAGTTGAGTTCATGCCAAAGAGCTCAATTTTTGTCTCATCTGACCACAGCACCTTCTCCCAATCACTCTCGGCATCATCCAGGTGTTCACTGGCAAACTTCAGACGGGCCGTCACATGTGCCTTCCGGAGCAGGGGGACCTTGCGGGCACTGCAGGATTGCAATCCGTTATGTCGTAATGTGTTACCAATGGTTTTCGTGGTGACAGTGGTCCCAGCTGCCTTGAGATCATTGACAAGTTCCCCCCTTGTAGTTGTAGGCTGATTTCTAACCTTCCTCATGATCGAGGATACCCCACGAGGTGAGATTTTGCGTGGAGCCCCAGATCTTTGTCGATTGACAGTCATTTTGTACTTCTTCCATTTTCTTACTATGGCACCAACAGTTGTCTCCTTCTCGCCCAGCGTCTTACTGATGGTTTTGTAGCCCATTCCAGCCTTGTGCAGGTGTATGATCTTGTCCCTGACATCCTTAGACAGCTCCTTGCTCTTGGCCATTTTGTAGAGGTTAGAGTCTGACTGATTCACTGAGTCTGTGGACAGGTGTCTTTCATACAGGTGACCATTGCCGACAGCTGTCTGTCATGCAGGTAACGAGTTGATTTGGAGCATCTACCTGGTCTGTAGGGGCCAGATCTCTTACTGGTTGGTGGGGGATCAAATACTTATTTCCCTCTGCAGAATGCAAATAAATTCATATACTTTCCACAATGTGATTTTCCGGATTTAATTTGTGATGTGCTATCTCTCACTGTTACCAATAACCTACCCTTCAATTATGGGCTGCTCATGTCTTTGTCAGTGGGCAAACTTACAAAATCAGCAAGGGATCAAATACTTATTTCCCCCACTGTATATATATATATATATATATATATATATAGATATATATATATATATATATATATATATATAGATAGATAGATAGATAGATAGATAGATAGAGAGAGAGAGAGGGACAGCAATATGATGTTGTTAGTCCACAAATATGGGGAAAAGAACAAAGAATTATGGGAAAACATCAAGAATCAAATATTAAAGGATAACTAAATATACAGTTGAAGCTGAGCTATAATCAAATATAGGAGTGTACTGAAGAAATGCTCTATCACTGGGGGGCACTGGACTCCATTCTAGGACCAAGCGATACAAAAGCTAAAAGCTGCACACGATTAAAAAAAATATATTGAACTTCTTGCATTAGAATTACATATTTACATGGATATCTGAGAATAAAGGTAGCCCCCAACTACAAGACCCGTAGTCTCAACAAGAAAATTGTTTTCTCTTCTTTTGGGTTAGTTGAGAGACATTTGAATCTTACATTTTATAAACACCACATATCTGTATTTAAAGAATGGTTTTATGACCCTATCTGCTAATTGAACCAGTAAAGTAGAAGGAGTCATCACCTCCACATCAGATCTCTCAAGGAAATTAGTTAAATCCAAACTTTCTTCTAATAAAGAGTCTGTGATTTCTGAGTCATCAATCTTGAAGACAAAAGTTTCAGTACTAAAAAGAATCTAGCACCAAGGATGGAAGCAAACAATTTCAGAACTTTTCCCTTAAGATCCACATCATATAGATGGAAAAGGAACAGATGAAGGATTACCAAACTGAACGCTGAGGAGAGATCATGGGAAACAATAGCCATCTCGTCCCTGTCCAAAGAGTTTCTAATTTCACCCACTAGAGTAACTCTGAGCTATGATTTTCATGAAATTCTGACTTATGTGGATACAGTGCATTAACTTAAGAAAATTCTTGAGCTACCAGGTCAGCACACTTTATCAATATAGCATGTAAATGCTGCTACCAATGCATATTCTAGCTAGAATCATACTGTTCTGTCTTTGCTGTCCTACACATATGTTCTGTACCCTTACAAGTGTGTAGACCATCAGCTCTTGAATAATTCTCTGCTGTTACAACTTCTGTCTCCTTGCTCACTGTGTATGCTGACATAGCAACTCAGTAATAAAATGAGATCTCTTCCATCAGTTTATGTGTTAGCAAGCTGAAGGGGGAAGAAATGAAAACTGCAAGGGAAAATCAATCAGAAGAGTTTGATCATTACAATACGTAGGTTGCTATCAGGAAAGTATCACCAAAATCTATGTGGGACTCGTGATTTTTATGACAGTGCAAGTAAGGTGTCTTTTAATTTTCTAAAATGAATCGATAATTCCAGATTTCTTGAGAAGTCATTAGGCTGTAGTGAAGAAGAGTTTTGACTCATGAAACAACAACAAAGGACAGGTACACTGAGCAACTTTCCTTTTAGATTCAGATGAATAGCATCATGAATGGAACTCAGACAAAAGCTGTTCTGCTCAGTGTTGAAAACTCAGCTATAGGTATGATCATATATTAATTAGGTGTATCCAGATAAAAATTACAAAACCACATTTTTCCAAGATATCAATTCTATAAGAGGTAACAATGCCTAAACTTCACTGTCTTGTAAAAGCCTACACTTTTATAAAACTTCACAAGTTGAGTTGCAAGGCCATCTTGTCTGTGGAAACCTAGATGAAATGCTGCAACAAATTTATATTACAGTGTACATCTAGGCATGGGCATTTATACCACCTAAAGGGCTGGTGTAATCGCACCTAGTTGTAAGTACATTCTCTGCCACTTGTGCTAGCTACCTACTTTTCTTTACAGAATAGACTTAACATAGACGCCATAACCAGTGGTCATAGTAGGCGCCATGTTTTAGAACTATCCCCATGTTGTCAAGTCAGTCAAAAGATGAAAGCAGTGACTATTAATCGAGCACCAAGAGAAGTGGACGTATACACGAGAATTAAGAAATTCCATGAAAGGGGATACAGCAGAACTAGAAAAGGATGCCAAGACAGCAGATCACAGAGGTTTGAGAGGCACAAAAAACAAGAAATGTATACATGGTTAAAAGGTCGACACGGCCATGTTTCACCTTCCAAAGGTTGTGCCAGGGGCTGTTAAAATACCCAGAGGTGTATTCTCAGAATATCATCTACTGGTTAAAGGGCTTCTCTCTAGTGCAGTAGCTGCAATCCTGACACAGCCATTGAAAGGGTGAAACACGGCTGTGCTGGGCTTTTAACTATTTATTGTTTTGCGTGGCGAATAAATTGGAACAACTTGAACTCCAACCTCTGCGATCTGCTGTTTTGACGTCCGTTCTGGATCTTGAGGATCGTCTGCCTGTTTGCTTCTTAGAACTGGAAAAGTTTCAGAAAAGGGTGACAAAATGATAAACAAAATGGAACTCCCCTGTAGGGAAAGGCTAAAGAGGCTCTTTAGGTCTGGAAAAGCTATGACGGACATCTGTGAAACCACGAGTGAGGTGGAATGGGTAAATAAAGAATGGTAACTTATACTTTCAAATAATACTAAGACTAGGGAACATTCCATGAGGCTGAAGGCAGATCCTTTAAAACTGTGGAATTTGTTGCCAGATATGGCAGTGAAAAGTGGCAGAACCTGCAAAGTTGACTACTGGTTGTGTGGAGCTCTCATTGTTATCTGCCTTTACAACCTGGAGGTAATGATGGATTTAGCTTTGTCTGGAAGAAAACAGGTAAGAGCAGAGCCGAGGCTGCTTTTCGAGCACTAATTTTATGCCTATTTTATAAAGCAAGAATGTGCCTGCTCCACTTTATAAAATACCAACATAAATGGCAGGCGCAGATATTATAGGAATTCCTATTTGTTGGATTGCCTGAATACTCTTATTAAGCGGCTTCAGAATATTTAAAATTCAGTCACACAAATTATTACGCGGGTTAGAAGATATGACATGTTACTTACTCATGAAGGAAGCCCACTGGTTACCAGGTCCTTACCAAGGGGCTCTTTTACTAAGCTGCGGTAGAAGGGGCTCTGAACTAGCAGCGGAGGTCATTTTTGCCTCGTTCCAGGGCTCCTTTTACCACAGCAGATAAAAAGGTCAAAAAAAAGAAATGGCTGTGTGGTAAATTTGAATTTGCTGTGCGGCCATTTCGGGGGAAGCACTTACCACCACCCATTGAGGTGGTAATATGGGCACCCATGCTAACCTGGCAGCACGCGGCACTGCTCAATTACCGACAGGTAACCCCTGTGCTGGAAAATGAGGTCTGATTTTCTGTAGTGCTGGACATGGCATGCTCTGGGGATGGAACTACTGCCCGCACCTGCATTGGGCCAGCAGAAGTTCTGCGGCAACCCTTTAGTAAAAGGGCCCCTGAGTTAAAATTAGAATGCTAGCTCTGGCTCAAAGTATTCTACTCAGCTCTTCCCCAATATTTGAGTAACTTATTGATCTCTTACTGCCCCTTACGTACCGTAAGGTCTCAGAATCGGCTTGTCATCCCCTTCTCTTTTCAGAGCACAAATGGTCTTCACTAAAGAATCAGGCACCAGCCATTCTCTACTGCACCATGTTTGACTAGACCTCAGTTAGATACTTTGAAAAAGAACTTAAAAATCCACTTTTTCTCATTAGCATTTCCTGAGACCTAGACTGGTGTTAGGGCTTCCTTGCAAGTGCTGAAGGAAGAGACTCCACTGTTTAACTTGTCTTATAGACAGCCCTTTTATTTTACGATTATTGTTCTGTGTGCTGTGGAGTCCGAACTAATGTTGGTTTTGCCTGGAACTCATTAACTTTGTATAATTGGCTGAGCTTCTATTTTAAACTGCTCTGCTTGATTCAACAGAAGGGTGGTATATCGAGTATGATAAATAAATACATATATAAATAAATTTACAACAGCCCTAGAGCTGGTGTAAACATCTGCACCAATTATTTTACGAGTATGTGTGTAAACTGTAGTATTTTATAATTTATGTGTGTACTTGCATGCTCTACCTAAAATCCACCCCGTGCATACCCACTGACAAAGCACGCGCCATGAAACCGTAATTTATAAACGGTCACTTAAGCACATAAATATTGGAATTTGCATGCCTTCTTAGCACCTGCCACGTTAAACCTCCTCTGAATATTGACCCCGCTGTGTTTAGAAATGATTTAGATGAGTTCCTGGAGACAAGTCCATAAACAATTATTAGATGGGTAGACTTGGGAAAGTTAATGCTCATTGTGAAGTAGAAAATACCAAAATAAATAATTCAGAGAAAATTCCCACTGAAGGCAAATCAACACTAATGTTTCATATAAGTATACAGCATTAAACACACACACACACACACACACACATACATATATGTTTAATGTTGATTGGTGACGTAACTGTCCTTATTATGCTATAGACTTGGACTCTGAGGTCTTTTTCCTTCCTTCACAAATATATTCATATATCCATTGATCATATATATGCTTAATATTGTATGCTTATATGACACATTAGATTTAATTTGCCTTCAGTGGAAATTTTCTGTGTTTAAAGTTACTGCTTATCCCTAGGTATATGCAACAAGGAATGGATCTGTTTAGGATCTTGTAGGTGTTTGTGATCTGATTGGTTACTGCTGGAAACAGGATATTGGGCTTTCTGGTCTGATCCAGTATGACATATGTTATGCTCTCATTATTATACTCATTGAGATTGATCACATGGGAATAGAAGAAAAGACTGGGGATGGGGAAAAGAAGAAATGAAGTTTGGGAAAGGAAGAGGAGAAGGAGAAGGAGAAGGAGGGGAAACTGTGATGGGAGACAGAGGAAAAAGTGCACCACCTGGTTCAAATTAGCAGTTGGGGCCAGCAGCAGAAGAGAAGGATGAGGCCTGATAGGCCGCACTACTTTCCCCCTCCTGCTGCAAAATCTTCAACCTGGGAGATGGGAAATGAGGAGGCTGTACAGGGGCGTAGCCAGACTTAGATGGGAGGGGGGGGGGCCAGAGCATAAGGTGGGGGGGCACATTTTGGCCTGCCTCCCAATGCCGCCAACTCTGTCCCCTCCCGCAGCCACTTCTGCCTCCCTGCCGCCACTGGAAGGTACCGCTTCTGCCGTTACCACTCCCCCTGCCGCTCCCACTCCCCATCGCCGCTGCTGCTGCCACTGGAAGGTACCTTGGCTATAGCGTTTGTCCCGCGCTGCTCTTACTTTGCCTAGTGCCTTGTCCTGCTTTCAGCGCCGTGCACGCTCGTTTTAATGAAACTGAGCATGTGCGAGCAATGTAAGACCAGCGTGGAACAAATGCCTTAGCTGGAGGGGATTGGGAACCCCTGCCAGCCAAACTGGGGTCCCTGGAGCCAGTTTGAGGGGGCCCAGGCCCCTGTGGCCCCCTGTAGCTATGCCACTGTTGTATCATAGTAGCAGCACAACCCTCACAAACCTGATCTGGCTCAGCCCAGTCCCCAATCTCCCATGGTGGTTCCAGGTGGTCAAGCCAATTCTGTGGGAAAGGGTATATTTTGTAGCCTTGCTCATGGCCACAAAGACACAGGAAATCAAGGGCTTTGCATATGACTAATAATAGCTTAATAAACTATATTGGAAAATTAGGGGGGGGGGGAAGAAGGATTAAGTGTCACAGATGCTTTATGAATTTGATAGTCTGTCACTGTTGGATCTTTTCATGCTGGAAGCAATGCAAGAACCGCCCCTGCATGTTACAAAAATTATGGCAGAGGACCAGGTTCTTTCAAATTTCCTAAACTGCATGTAATGAGGATGCTCCAGAAAAAAGCTGGCAGAACGTTTTGTTGTCCGTTGAGAAACTGTAGCCCGAAATGCTGTTGTTTTCTTTTTTCAGTACAAAGAGGCAGCAGACTGCTTATTTTCTTTTCTTTTAAAATTGTAATATTATTTTCCTGTAAATCGCTTCGATGTTCTTTTCTTTGAAAGGAGGTAGAAAAAACTTTAGGAACTAAACAGAGGATATCTCTTTTGGGGAAGTTAATACCATCATCTCCAAAGACAGATGATCATTTATCTTGAAAGCTATGCACAGTTACACATCCAAACGTTCATACATATGAAAGCTACAGCTAGGCATTATAAGCCAATTTTGGATAGGATATGAGAAGGGAATTAAGAAGTCCAAGCTGGGATGTGGAAAATTCTCTCTATTTTTACAAAGAAGCTACCAAAGGCAGAGCCTCTCATAAATTACATGTAAGGATGTGCAGGGCACGTCCATAGGGCCAGTGCAAGGGTATTGGGTGCCTTAGGTGAACCTTCAGCCTTATGCCCCCTCCCACACTCAATTACACTTCAGGCCCCTAATCTGTTCCCTCCCAAGAATTTATCCCTGAATTCTACACAGGTCATCAAAATTTGGGTACAGATCCCAGATGCGTGCGGAAACTAATTAGGCAATTAGGTACTAACAATCAATTATCGGAGCTAACTGTTACTTCATTGTACTAATTATGACTTACACACGCATATGCCTTAGGGGTCAGCACTCAAGAAAAATATCTAGGTGTCATTGTAGACAACACGCTGAAATCTTCTGCCCAGTGTGTGGCGATGGCCAAAAAAGAAAACAGGATGCTAGGAATTATTAGGAAAGGGATGCAAAATAAGACCAAAAATATTATAATGCCTCTGTATTGCTCCACGATGCGACCTCATCTTGAGTATTACATTCAGTTCTAGTTGCTGTATCTCAAAAAATATATAGCAGAATTAGAAAGGGATCTGATCCTGGGGGAGTGCGTGTTTGGAGGGTACAATCTAAAGCTGGGGGGAGGGATTCAGGAGCTGGCCTCAGCCTTTACACCCCACCCTTTAAGCATGCACTTATTTATGCCTTTGGGAAAGTATAAATGCAGACATCCAGATTTCTTTTTTTTTTTATTGGTGTCTATTCCCCAACTCAACCTACTCCCTTGTCCACACCCTTACCATGCCTCCACATGGTATTGAAAGAGCAGCAGAAGATATCCAAGCCAATGTCTTTATTAAATCATCCAGGACTCGTCACGAATCGTGTTTCGGCCCCTAGGAGCCTTCCTCAGGAGTCTTTATATGAATGGCTGCTGTGGTTAAGCTAAGCTTAAAACAATATGGTTGTTGTCAAACAAACAAACGTGTCGAGTCCTGGATGATTTAATAAAGACGTTGGTTCAGATATTGTCTGCTGCTCTTTCTTTGGTCACCCTTGTTGTGTTTGTTCGGTTTGTGTGCCTACAAGGGTACTGCTCTTCTGTTTTCCTGCCGTGTCCACATGGTATTGACCACTAACAGTGGCTCTTGAATGTAGGCAATCTAAAAGCTACTATTTGCAACTGGGGAGGTTTCTAAAATAATCCCCAGGTACGTTGGAAAGAAATCAGTGTTGAAATTGAACACGTCACGCTTCACATCAACTACCGTGAAAGCACAAAGCACTACACACCTAAGAAATCACTACAAATCCATGGCCAATGTTACATAATGATTTCATAGAACCATTTCAAGGACATGCTGTACAACAGTTTGCTGCTATTAAATAATCTAGCTTACCTTCATTTGCTTTAAATCTTCTATCTTCACTTGGGGAATGAGTTCTACAGCTAGGAAACAAATAGTTTTTGTTGAAATTCAGTAAAGTTAGTACATATTGCAATACTCAAGCTTAATGATTGCAGGAAAACAGATCTATAATACAATACAAATATCTAGGAGAACAGTTTTGCAATAGCATGCCTAAGGGAAAAATGCATGGGTGCATGCTGTACCTAATTTTTACAAGGGCAGTACTTTCCCTTAGAAACGGGCCTTTGGTGCTCATTTTCAAAGCAGATGGGTGCCTCAAAATGCCTAAAACAACTGTCCATCTGCTAAAAACATCCAGATGCTGATTTTGGAAAGTCAGAATTTGGATGCTTCATACTACTTTTTGTCCAAATAGCAAGGAAGCATGTTGTGGACGGGACTAAGGAAGGTCCAAAAGTAGGATGTCCAACAGCAATTTCTGACTGGGGAAAAACGTCCTTGTCTAAAAAGAAGGATTTTTTTTTTAATCTAGACCTGTTTCTGTCATCCTAGTTACAAAAGTGTGCTCTGATTGTGCAGCTGAGTGCTGGAGGGATTATAAAGCATGACCCTCTCTCTTCCCTGAAAGTGAAACTGGATAGGAAAACCAGGCTCTATGTCAGCTACAGGTATTATAGCCATTCTGAACAAAACAGCAAATAGGTTAGAGAAGTAGCCTGGGGCTCCCGCCAGGAACAGAAAAATGCTTACTGTACCAAACAATACAAGACACACGCAAGCCTGAAGGATATTGAAGTGGTGTACATTCAGGTACAGTAAGTATTTTTCTATTCCTGTAGTAATTAGATTTATGAAAAAAAAAAAAGAGCTACAGTGGGATTTGAACCTGTGTCCTAGTCTAACCACTGGGCATCCCCCCTGTTCTATAAGGATGTCTGTGTTTCCATTTTCATAAGAATATTGCCAGACAGAGGTTCCTGTACCTTGTTTTCTCCTGTTTATAATTTAAACATTTCAGTTTGTACAGCGTAAGAACGTTCTTCTCATGTATTTTCAAACAGGAAATCTTGATGTCTTTCGTGTTCAAAAATAGCTTTGAGATGGATGGGGTTTTTTTGGATGGCCCAATTCTGATTTGGACATTCTTGAAAGTCCCCCCCCCCCCCCCCGATACACAGACTTTGCATCAGCTTGTTCTGTCCTGACACTGAATATTACCAGCACCCATGTTAACTGTCAGCTCCTCCCCAATGTCACCCTCTGTACTGCCCCTGACCTACCCATTTATTTTTGGCCAGTCAGAGCCGATATTCAGTGGCTAGGAGCAATTTGAACGAGCCAGAGCCTCTCCTGCCCACTTATGTCGCTTTGAATATCGGGTGGATTGTTTTTTTCCGAACCAAATGTTAGGAGGTATTAATGACTATTCATCCAGAATTAATATTTTTATGCATTTGTTGTAAGTTTCCCTGACTCAATAAAGATATTTTTCAAAAAAAGAAAAGAACCTTAAACCAGAACATCATACCAGTTGTACACCGTACAGTCTATCTCTGTTCTGATGAACTGACAGTTTAAGTGAGTGATTCAGGCAAGGGGCAAAAAAGTGACTTCTCCTAGTTCACAGCAAGTAACAGTGGCAGAAACAGGACTTGGAATCATCTCTTTTGGCTCCCAGCTCATTACTTTAAAGACACTGCTCCCCATATGTCATTGAGCATTATTTTTTTTTTCAGTGAGCAGTTTCATGGCACAAGAAATATCTTTGTTTTTTTGATGGGTGCTCTTTGTTTTTATTTATTTTTACCTTTTTTGGTATCTGGTCCAGGGCCCTGGGCGGCAGTTGCAGCTGGTCTGATTTCAGAGCTGCTCTGAGGAGTGACATTTGCTTTGAGATTGTTACTTTTTCCTTTCTTATCATTCTTGGAGTTATCATTTGGCACATCAGCAATATCACTCTGCAACAAGCAATGACATTGATCTTAGCAATATCAAAACAACAAAATGTGTTCTCATCAAAATACGTTCATTTTCAGTTCCTATTCTCTTTCAACAATACTCTTCTGTTTATAGTTGCACTTTTTGTAGAGCAGAATATGTTTTCTAAGAGGAACACTTAGGCTTGTGAGGCATAGCCTTGACACCATTTTCTGTGTTGCGGAACTGAACTTGACCATGCCTGAGTGGTAGGCCTGTCACACTAAATGGAATCTCTGTGTCAGAAGATATAGCACTGTGCTTGTGACAGACCAAGGACTTTGACCAGCTAGATCTAGTCTGAAGAATTCAAGATGACTTTGAAGAAGGGACATTGTTACATTAACAGGCTCATTTTCGAAAGAGATGGATGTCCATCTTTCGACATAAATTGGAACATGGACGTCCATCTCCCAGGGACGTCCAAATCAGTATAATCAAAACCCGATTTTGGACATCTCCAACTGCAGTCCGTCAGAAGGACATCCAAATCTCAAGGGGGCATGCCAGGGGAGTGTTCAAGGTGGGACTTGGGCGTTCCTAAGACATGGACGTCTTTCAGCGATAATGGAACAAAACAAAGACATCCAAGATTAAAACTTAGATGTTTTGAGCTAGACCTGTCTTTATAATGAATAGCTGTAGTGGAAATTGAACCCAGGATTAAAGTCTGCTGCACTAACCTACTCCTCTACTCCACACAAGAGGTGCCCCAAATGATCATATGACCACTGGAGGGACTTGTGGATCACCTCCCCTTCCTTCCCCAAATCACAAAACATTTTTTCAAATAGCACTGTCAAAAGGAAAAGATAGACTTTTTTTGTAGAAAATAACCTGATTTTGGACATTTTACAAAAAACATCCAAATTCAGACTTAGATGTCATATCCAAAAATACCCCTTGTACATTTGACTTGCCCAAAGTTACAAGGAGCAGCAGTGGGAATTGAACCCATGTTGCCAGGATCAAAGCCCGCTGCACTAACCATTAAGCCACTCCTCCTCTGTTTTGGACAGCTTGCATTTGGATGTCTTTGTGTTCGAAAATGGCCGAAAGTCAAAGATGTGCAAATCCAAGGACATCCTTGGATTTGGACATCTTTGACGGTATTTTCTAAACAAAAGATGGACATCCATCTTTTTTTCAAAAATACGGTCTTCCCTGCCTCTGGATTTGGACGTTTTACAAAGACATCCAAATTCAAACTTAGACGTTTCTTTCAAAAATGCCCTTCTATATAAGTGACATTGGAGCCTCTCTGCATACTTTCAAGTTTATGTATAAGAATACCAGCATGATTGGTTTAATATCATCAATCAGCCAATCACCATCTACGATTTGCCCTATTTTGATGGGCAAGTCTGATAACACTAAGTACTTATGGCTGTGCAGAAACCATGGGACAGAAGGAAGAGGAGGAGAGATAGGAAGGAGACGGAAGGAATGACATTTTAGCTACCACTGGAAAACCTAAAGACACCTCAGACTGTAATAATGACAGCAACAGGTTGTATGGTCTTGGTTTTGTGATCACTCCAATATCAAGGGATAGGTAGTAAAGATGTTTGCCAGTAGGGGGTGTGAGTTATATTTGACACTAAACTTACAAGAATAATAAGAAACTATTTCTCACAATTTATTGCTGCATGTTGACTCTATAAATTGCTTTGGTAAATAAACCATTATAATTTATGGAATTCTTTTATGGAATTCTGATGGGCAATCTGAGTACAGAGAGAAGTCATGTCCATGAGCTTGGGCCTGTAATTTTTCAAAGCTATAGAGATCAAACTCTTGAAGTTCCTTCTAGTTCCAAGCAGAACGACATTGAACACTGGACTCCCAATGCAGGCAATTTTGGCCGAAACATGGTCCGTGTTGAGTCCTTGGAACTGACATTCTGGCTATAAAATAAAGCTATTTCACTGAGAAACTCTCCCTTCTCTCTTCGTTATCTCTGCTGTATTTCTCCTGAGTTGTCTTTGGGCAAGCAAATAGGTGTGCCCTATACAGAGAGTGTCACACATACTTATTGGCTACACATAATTTTGTACACAGTTCCTAAACTGGCTTCTCTGAAAATCTGAATAGACTGTATACCTAAATTTATGCTCCTAGTGTTACTAGGTGCTTAAATTCAGAAGCCTCAAAAATAAGCTAGTAACAGGGGCACATTTAGGGAGCAGAAAAAAAAGTTAGAAGCTCAGCACTGATTTTCAGCATTAAGTATCCAAATTAGGCTCATAAATCTAGGCACATAAATAGGTCTAAATTTAGGAAAATGGGGGGGGGGGGGGGGGGCAATATTCGGCTCATAGTGGTCGGCATTATTTTAAATACTGACTCCTGTGAGCTGAATTAGATCCAGGTATTCAACATCTGGCATAATATGGATACTGTCTATATAGCCAAAGTCTTTGCGGGCCACCAGAAGTTCTCCATGTCTGGCCGATATTCAGTGCTGATACCTAGTCAGGCATAGTCACAACAGCATTGCATGCAGTCTGACTTGCCAGGTTAGTTGTCCAGGCACTCGCATTGATCATCAGTGGTGCCAGGGATCCACTCCGACTCCATCCCCAGAATATCCTTACCCTAACTGAAAAGTGATGTGGCGATCAGAGCTAATACAAAAAGGCACTTTCTAGTCACTGAATATTAGCATTTGGGCTAGGCAGAGCAATTAAACTGAGTGAAGAAATATTTTCTCCGATTCCTTTTAAATGTACTACTTTGTAGCTTCATCGCATGCCCCCTTGTCCTAGTATTTTTGGAAAGCATAAATGTTTCACATCTACCCGTTCCACTCCACTCATTATTTTATAGACCTCTATCATATCTCCCCTCAGCCGTTTTTTCTCCAAGCTGAAGAGCCCCAGCCACTTTAGCCTTTCCTCATAGGGAAGTCGTCCTATCCCCTTTACCATTTTCGTAGTCCTTCTCTGCAGCTTTTCTAATTCCACTATATCTTTTTTGAGATGCGGCGACCAGAATTGAACACAATATTCGAGGTGCAGTCGCACCATGGAGCGATACAAAGGCATTATAACGTCCTCATTTTTGTTTTCCATTCCTTTCCTAATAATACCTAACATTCTATTTGCTTTCTTAGCCACCGCAGCACACTGAGCAGAAGGTTTCAACACATCATCAATGACGACACCTAGATCCCTTTCTTGGTCGGTGTCTCCTAATGTGGATTGCACGACGTAGCTATAATTTGGGTTCCTCTTTCCCACATGCATCACTTTGCACTTGCTCACATTAAACGTCATCAGCCATTTAGACACCCAGTCTCGTAAGGTCCTCGTAATTTTTCACAATCCTCCCGCGATTTAACTACTTGGAATAATTTTGTTTCGTCAGCAAATTTAATTACCTCACTAGTTACTCCCATCTCTAGGTCATTTATAAATATGTTAAAAAACAGTGGTCCCAGCACAGACCCCTGGGGAACCCCATTAACTACCCTTCTCTAGTGAGAATACTGACCCAACTCTCTGTTTTCTATCTTTTAACCAGTTTTTAATCCACAATAGAACACTATTTCCTATCCCATGATTCTCCAATTTCCTCTGAAGTCTTTCATGGGGTACTTTGTCAAACGCCTTCTGAAAATCCAGATACACAATATCAACTGGCTCACCTTTGTCCACGTTTGTTCAAAGAAATGTAATAGATTCCCTTCACTAAATCAATGTTGGCTTTGTCTCATTAATCCATGCTTTTGAATATGCTCTGTAATTTTGTTCTTTATAATAGTCTCTACCTTTTTGCCCGGTGCTGACGTAAGACTCACCGGCCTATAATTTCCTGGATCTCCCCTGGAACCTTTTTTAAAAATCGGAGTTACACTGGCCACCCTCCAATCTTAAGGATAAATTACATATTACTAACAATAGTTCCGCAAGTTCATTTTTCAGTTCTATCAGTACTCTGGGATGAATACCATCCGGTCCAGGAGATTTGCTACTCTTCAATTTGTCAAATTGCCTCATTACATCCTCCAGGTCTATAAAGATTTCATTCAGTTTCTCCGACTCATCAGCTTCGAATACCATTTCTGTCACCGGTATCTCTCCCAAATCTTCCTTGGTGAAGACCGAAGAAAAGAATTCATTTAATCTCTCCACTACAGCTTTGTCTTCCCTGATCGCCCCTTTTACCCCTTGGTTATCTAGCGGTCCAACCGATTCTTTTGCCAGCTTCCTGCTTTTAATATACCTAAAAAAATTTTTACTATGTGTTTTTGCCTCCAATGCAATCTTTTTTTCAAAGTCCCTCTTTGAGTTCCTTATCAGCGCTTTGCATTTGACTTGACATTCCTTACGCTGTTTCTTATTATTTTCAGTTCGTTCTTTCTTCCATTTTCTGAAGGATTTTCTTTTAACTCTAATAGCTTCCTTCACCTCACTTTTTAACCACACCGGCTGTCGTTTAGTCTTCTGTCCTCCTTTTTTAATATGCGGAATGTACTTGGCCTGTGCTTCTAGGATGGTGTTTTTGAACAGCATCCATGCCTGATGTAAATTTTTGATTCTCGCAACTGCTCCTCTAAATTTTTTTTTCACCGTTCTTATTTTATCAAAGTCTCCTTTTTTAAAGTTAAACGCTATTAAACGCTAACTTATTGGATTTCCTGTATATACTTAATTCAAAGCTAATATCAAATTTGATCATATTATGATCATTGTTATCAAGCGGCCCTGGCACCATTACCTCCTGCACCAGATCATGCACTCCACTAAGGACCAGGTCTAGAAATTTTCCTTCTCGTGTCAGCTCCTGTACCAGCTGCTCCATAAAGCAGTCCTTGATTTCGTCAAGGAATTTTACCTCCCTAGCATGCCCCGATAATACATTTACCCAGTCAATATTGGGGTAATTGAAATCACCCATTATTATCGTGTTGCCTAGTTTGTTTGCTTCCCTAATTTCCTTTAACATTTCTATATCCATCTGTTCATCCTGGCCAGGCGGACGATAGTACACTCCTATCACTATCCTTTTCCCCTTTACACATGGAATTTCAATTCATAGGGATTCCAAGATGTGTTTTGTTTCCTGCAGATTTTCAATCTATTTAATTCAAGGCTCTCCTTAACATACAATGCCACCCCTCCACCAATTCGATCCACCCTATTGCTACGATATAATTTGTACCCCGTTATGACAGTGTCCCACTGGTTATCCTCCTTCCACCAGGTCTCAGAGATGCCTATTATATCTAATTTTTCATTTAGTGCAATATATGCTAACTCTCCCATCTTATTTCTTAGGCTTCTGGCATTCGCATATAGACATTTCAAAGTATGTTTCTTATTCCTATTTACATCATGCTCAGTACTTGACAGTATTAATTTGCAATCTTTTGTCTGATTTTTATTTAAGGACACCTGATCTACTACGGTCTCATTTGCAACCTCACTATCGGGATACCCTAGCTTCCCTGTTTTGGTGATATCTTTGAAAGATACCTTATCCCAAACCATGTGCTTTTGAGCGACTGTCGGCCTTCCCCCAGTTTCTAGTTTAAAAGCTGCTCTATCTCTAAATTCCGATGCCAGCAGCCTGGTCCCACCTGGTTAAGGTGGAGCCCATCCTTTCGGAATAGGCTCCCCCTTCCCCAGAACGTTGCCCAGTTTCTAACAAATCTAAAACCCTCCTCCCTGTACCATCGTCTCATCCACGCATTGAGACTCCGGAGCTCTGCCTGTCTCTTGGGCCCTGCGTGTGGAACGGGTAGCACTTCAGAAAATGCTACCCTAGAGGTTCTGGATTTGAGCTTTCTACCTAAGAGCCTAAATTTGGCTTCCAGAACCTCTCTCCCACATTTTCCTATGTGATTAGTACCCAAATATACCAAGACAGCTGGCTCCTCCCCAGCACTATCTAAAATCCTATCTAGGTGATGAGTGAGGTCCGCCACCTTCGCACCAACAGGGTACCATGTTTCGGCACAAATGGTGCCTTCTTCAGGAGTCTTGCTGTCTGTGTATGAAGATATAGATCCTCGATGCGTAGATTCGAGGAGAGAGTGTTTTTTAGAAAGACCTTTGTGATGCAGAGTTTTTGCCGCTTCTGAACATCACTATAAAGCACTTTATATCTTCATACACAGACAACAAGACTCAATGAAAGCACCGTGTGTGCCAAAACATGGTACCCTGTTGAGTCATCCTCCAATAAAGCTTTTGATTTACATCTAGCGTCTCTGGTCTGTTTTGAAGAGACTGACTCTGTTCCCACTCCTTGCCTTCACATAACTTTGGGCTTCTGAATCTGGCTCGTAGTGTGTAATTGCAGGAGGGCATACACATGAGCTGGCCCCACATCTATACTTGTTACTTACAGAATATTGTAAGTTATGTGCTAAAGTACAATTAGGCATGTGCATTTACGCCTGCTATTGACTTGGTCTAAGTGGATGCACCTAAATTTTGGCACATAAATGCTGACTTACGTAGTATTCTATAATGGAATCTGGGTGCCCAGATGCTTTTATAGAATTAGTGCTTAGTGAGCTCCATCTTGACGCCTTTTAGAGACTTGCCTCTTATGGTTCTAGGTGAGTTCCCACTTGGATAATTCCAATAGGTCAGTTCTCACCCACCAATTACCCCCTAAATAATTACCATCTAGGCAGTGCTTTTTTTTCTAGCACAAAAGGTGACAGTACTCAAATGCCAGGCCACCCTTCAGGGGTGGGGTGATCACTGATGGACCCACCCCACAATAACCAGGCTCTCTACAACCAGTCACAGAATCTATGACAAGGCAGAATTGTTGTGTAAAGCCTGAGCTCTCATTAAAACTTGGGGACCATGGGTCAATTTTAGCAGACAATGGAAAAGGTGCCAGTAGTCAGTACCCTCTCAAAAAAGCACTGCATCTAGGTCAATTTCCTCCTAACCAATTTCTCTCCATAACATTTATATAGCAAATATACTTCTAACACAGTGTGTATCTAAAGAAAAAAGAATATTACCTACATATAACTAATTATGAAACAAAATGTATAGTGAAAGCGGAAAGTGCTTAATCACCAGCAGACCAAATAAAGAAAAGTGGGGCTTATAAATCTGCAGATCAAAAAACTTTCATACCTATGTAGCGAAAAACACCACTTATGCTGACAAATAATACAAGTATACCCAGAAAAGGAGCCTAAAAAGAGTGTACACATAAGCCACAAATCAATTAAAAATGCCAGTAATACACCTGTAACTATACAAGTGAACAAAAGAAGCAAAACCTACAATCGTGAAACTGGATAAGAGATTAAAATCATTGAACCATTGATAGTATTTTACAACAGAGCATATCATATAATAAAACTGCAGATGATATAGCAAAAAAAAAAAAAAAAAAAAACAGGAGGATTTACTTACATCAAGAAATGCTAAACTGAATGGCTCGGGAGCCAAAACATTTTGATTTTAAGTGTGCATGCAAATATCAGTAATGTAATGCTAATTAATGTATTCTTGCCTGGCAACATTACAAATAACCCATATAAGTTAGTAGAGGAGTGTGGTAGCCGTGTTAGTCCACTCTTAAGGTTATCAATAGAAATCAAACAAAATAAAACATGGAAAAGAAAATAAGATGATACCTTTTTTATTGGACATAACTTAATACATTTCTTGATTAGCTTTCGAAGGTTGCCCTTCTTCGTCAGATCGGAAATAAGCAAATGTCATTTGCTTATTTCCGATCTGACGAAGAAGGGCAACCTTCGAAAGCTAATCAAGAAATGTATTATGTCCAATAAAAAAGGTATCATCTTATTTTCTTTTCCATGTTTTATTTTGTTTGATTTCTATTGATAACCATATAAGTTAGAAAGAGTACAATTAAGATACTAGGGAGAATCTAATGGGGGGGGGGGGGGGGGGAGGAAGGGAATTCTGCAGGAGGGAACTGATACCTCAGGGTGGGAATTGATTAGGAAGAAATTGACCTAGATGGCATTGATCCAGGGGGTAACTGGTGGGTGGGAATTGTCCAAGTGGGAAATCGCCGGATACAGACGCCAATACATGTAGCATGGCTGAAAATACGCCTAATGTAGATGTGTACTCCAGGCAACTTGGCAGATGTCTCCGGACTTCCCATTTGAAAACTGACCCAAATGCCTCTACTAACTAATTTTATTTTCTGAGTTCTTTGTTGTTGAGTCATTTTGTAAGTACAGGTGGCACTATTATTCTTTCTAAAGATTTTTATGCTATATTTGTGGAGAGATTTTAACATTCATATAATCAAGTGATAGATATCAAAAGCTACAACTGAAGAATGACTGCTGTTTTTTCACAGAGTGCCTGGACATGCCCACCTGAATTGCTATATACCCTCATTTCTCTTTTTTCCAGCCTACAGTGTCATCTGTGCTTTTGTTTTTATTATTATTATTATTTCACAATTCACAAATGATCATTGGGAGTAGAGTGGGCAGATCAAGCCTGCTTTGATAGGACTTGCTGGACTTGCAATAATAATAAATCATCATAATAATCATGATAAAAACTTCTCCAGAAATGACAGGCAAATTCAATATATTGGTACAGTTAGCACCAAAGTATAAATAATTCATATTTACATACAGTTTCAATACCCATAGCTCTCATCTGATCTGCTCTTTTTTCCATCACGGACAGAAATTTCTTTGGATCTGACAAAGCATCAACAATATCTGAAAGAAAATTAGACCACTGTTAGTTTTCTCTACAGTACCTTCTGGATTAATGAAAGCAATTGATCGGCACCTAGTATTGGTAGAAAACCCACAGGGCCCTGTTTACTAAGCCATGCTGTAGGCGTGCTAAAGTTTTTACTGATTATTTGTTTACTAAAGCCTACCCTGAAGTCAGCAATGCTGTTTAACCCCCTTTATTTTCCCGTATTACATAAGTACATAAGTAATGCCACATTGGGAAAAGACCAAGGGTCCATCGAGCCCAGCATCCTGCCACCACAGCGGCCAATCCAGGCCAAGGGCACCTGGCGAGCTTCCCAAACGTACAAACATTCTATACATGTTATTCCTGGAATTGTGGATTTTTCCCAAGTCCATTTAGTGGTGGTTTATGGACCGTCTAACCCCTTTTTAAACTCTGCTAAGCTAACCGCCTTCACCACATTCTTCAGCAACGAATTCCAGAGTTTAATTATGCGTTGGGTGAAGAAACATTTTCTCCGATTTGTTTTAAATTTACTACACTGTAGTTTCATTGGCAGTTTACCTGCTCTTTACTCCTTGGTTGCTCCTGTTTTCCCTTCCGTATTTTCTTATTTTAGCTACTCTGTACTTCTTTGTAAATCTATTACTGGAACAATTTTCTCCTGTTATATTATGTAATTTTTCTTGTAACTTTGTTAGCCACATTGAGCCTGCATAAGCAGGGAAAATGTGGGATACAAGTGGACCAAATAAAGCTAGAGACACCCATAGGAATATATGGGTGTTTCTAGCCTTAGCGTATGCTAATTTTTAGTGCATGCTAAAAACGTTAGTGCACCTTAGTAAACAGGGCCCTCAGTGTTTGGTTTACAGCTTAACAGTGAACATGGCTGAACGTTTTTCAGGACAGCTTCTGCAGGGAGATTCACACATTGCTTGGTTTAATTATGCATCTTCATAAAATAGTGCTTAAGTTGGCATTTGTTTGGTGTCTTAAATGAGGGGCACTCCAACATCAACAACAAAAACAAAGTATTTATATACCATCTATACCTGGAGCTCAATAACAGTTTACAATAAAATATCCGAATAAGCTAAAACAATAATCTCTTACAGATCAAGATGTGTTAAACCAACTACAGTATTTATCAGTGTAGCTGTGGTTATAAAACCATTTTTAAATAACCTGCTGATAATAGTCCCAATTTTAATGTTAGATCTTCTGAGTGGTGGGAAATGTTTTTTGGTGGGGGGGGGGGGGGCTTTGCACTTTTTTTTTTTTTTTACTTTTTTGACTTGGCCCCCACCATATTACCTGCAAAGGAAGATAGCTATTTGCTACTGCATGTATGAGTTTACCCTGAGTTGTAAATACATGCCAGATGCTGGGCACACCCCCTGCATTACCACAAAAGGTTTGCACATACCATATTTGCTTTTAACATGCAGTATATGCAAAACTTACTGTATTTTAGTAAAAGGATTCCCAAATGAACTAAGCAGACACAGAAGTAAAAGGAAGCTTGATTCTGATGGTGCTCTGATCATGCTGGCTTTTTTTTAGGACCCATTAGCCTTCTTCCTTCAGGTGCCAACATTCACAATTACCAGATTGCTATGACCATGTCAAACTCAATTTGCAGTTTACAATTTTAGGATAATTGAATTAGAATGCAATGAAAGCAGCTATAAAACCTGTTCTCACAGCAACCAGAAACATCTAGAAATGGGTGTTTTTTGTGTCACATAATCTGCAATAAGAGAGCAGAAATATCATACAATACGGATACTTGTATACTGAATCTTAAGCACCCAAGCAATGATGCAAAGCCTGTGCAGTATCTATCTGCAAATCCTCCTTCCTAAGGCTTAATATATAATATCCAGCTTGAATGTAAGCAAAAGAATCCTGTGAAGAAAGATCAAACTTAGAACAAAGCACCTCAAATGCTAGCATGGTCCCTATGCTCTCAGAAAACTCACCATCCCACTTCAGGCCCTTGAGTCACCATTTCTGAAAGATCTTTTCCCCCAATCCTGGTGAAAAGTTCAGATTTCCCACTAGTGGTAACAGGAGGGTCACTATGGGGTTGCTATGCACTCTGTGACTTAACTTCCTCTAACTCCCCTCATATAAGATCACACTATATGATTAGCAAACCCTTCCTCCAAATGCAGGGCCTTTGCATGAAGTACATAAGGCCCAGAAAGAGGTGAAATCAGAGCACCCTCAAATTCCTCAGGAGTATAATAGTTTACTTGTTTAAACCAGTCCTGCAAAAGGCGCAATCCACGTGCTATATTATAAAGTTTCAAGTCTATCAGACACCATCCCCCTTAGTCCCTACGCAACATCAAGATATGTCATGAAATTCTGAAGCGCTTCCCTCACCACAAAAATCTCCACAGAGCACTGTGAAGATAATCTCTGTAATGAAGAAAAACTGGCAAATATTGGAGGATGTAAAGACAGTGGGGTACAAGGAGCATATTGTAAAGGAGTATCTTCCCTAATTAAGTGACCAGCAATGCCTCCCAAAGCTGCAACAGCTGCAAAGTGCTCTTCAAGAGAGGCCTGATATTATCCACATAAAGTTGTCCTGTATCTGCCCTCACATTAACTCCTAAGTACCATATAGGGACCTTCACTTTGTGCAAAGGAAAAGGTGGCCATTCCTTAGCTATATGTATATTCAACGGTAAGACCTCAGATTTGGAATCATTCAGTTTTAAACCAAAAATAGTCCCAAAATCTGTAAAGGTCTGCAGAACTCTTGAGAGAGATTGGGTAGGGTTAGTTAAAAACATTTTATCATCTGCAAATGTAAACATTTGACATGTGACTTACCCAGAGAAATTCTTAGTCTCCCATAAGTTTAGCTAACAAAGGCCCTAGGAAGCGCAGATATAAGAGAGTTGACAGAGGGCACTCTTGACGAGTGCCATGATACAGTGGGAAAGAGGGCAATGGAAAGCCATTTACCAAGAGTGCCTCTGTTAGATTGGTATATAATGTTTGAACAGCCTCAGTAAATAAACCTATTAGGCCGTATCTCTAAAACATAAAAAACAGAAAAGGCCACTCGACCCTGTCGAAGGCCTTTTCAGAATCAAAACTGATGGCTAAAGCAGGAACAGCTTCGTGTTTGCATTATTCTAGAGTGAAAATCAACTTTCACACATTTATAACAGCCTGTCTACCTGTAACAAAACTAGTTTGCTCCTCTCCCACTAATTTAGGCAACACTGATGCCAAACGCTCTGCCGTAAGTTGTTCAACAATCTTCAACTCTACATTAATAAGCGAGATAGGATAGTAGGATTCAGAGAGTATATGGTCCTTGCCAGGCATTGGCAAAATAGTAATCAATGCATGATTAGCATAGGCACCCCCCCCCCCCTTGTTATGGCATTGGTATAATAAGCTTCCAAGGGACCCAGAAAAATACGATTGTTATATTTTAAAGAATGCATCACTAAATCTATCCAGTCCCGGAGACTTGTGAGGTTTAAGACCTGAGAATGCTCGCTGGATCTCCTCTCCCAAAATCGGAGCATTAAATTTAACCAGATAGGCAATGGCAATGGCAATGAGCCCAACCACACTTCAATGTCAAGAGCTGTACGATGTACTTCAGAAGTATACAAGTTCTTATAAAACTGCATAAATAGGTGTTCTAACGTTTTCTGACATGTTGTAACCTTCCCTTCCTGTGTTTAAAGTGCAGATATAATTGTCATATCTCCTTAGGCTCTAGTCAGATTCACTAGAAGTTTTCCAGGTTTATTACCAAATGTATACAACTTAAATACATTTGTATTATTATGTATAGTTTTCTCATGAATTAAAGCATTCGATGCCAATTGAGCCTTAAGCCAAGAATTTGTATTAGTTGGAGTTGGGGCTCTTTGATGTATATATTTCATTTTCCTACACCTGTGCTCCAATGAAATAAGCTGACTCACTAGCACTTTATTTTACTTACTGACATATGCCATAATATTCCACCTCACGACAGCCTTTGCTGCATCCCAGAACAGAAGTGGATTTTCATTATGGGCCATATTATGGTTGCAGTATTATTTCCACCTCTGATCTACGTACACACGAAAAGTCTGATCCCTGTATAAATAAGTTGGGAAGCGCCATCTAGGTCTCCCTCCCTTCCTGAGTCGCAGCCCAGCAATTTCAACAGAAATTAGTGTATGATCAGATGTGAGTAAGGGACTTATAGCTGCAGTCAGCACTTCTGGAAAGAAGGTCTTGGAAACAAAAATGTAGTCTATGAGAGCCATGGACCCTGGAGATATGAGTATAATCCCTCTCCACTGGGTGGAGAAGTCTCCATGAATCCACCAGATCCAAATTATGAGTAATTGATTTGAGTCCTTTGTCTGATCTAGGTTGTATTCTAGAGATGCTAGCAGTAGCGTCTAAATCAGACGCCAATACCGAATTAAAGTCTCCAGCTAACAACAACAGGACAGGTAATAATGACTTATTTTTGTCCTTCAATAGGTGTGTAAATAGATGCTACTGTAACCAACATACCATGCATCACCAAATATCCATCCTTGCTGTCCTATAATGTCTTAATTTCCTTGTCTAGCAAGATGTATGCATAAATTTAAATGGCTGTCAATTAGCTCCGGTAATTGATTGTTAGCACCTAATTATTGGCTCATTACTCAATTAAATTGCACACACCCAAATTTTGAGTGGCATTTATACAATTTAGGGGTTAACCCTCTACTGTATCAGATTGTAGGCCCTCTGGGGAAGGAAATTACCTCCTGTACCTGAATATAACTCACCTTGAGCCACTACTGAAAAAGGTTCGTGCTAAATCCAAAATCCCTTCCCTTTCCTTATAAAGGAAAATTAGGTGCCTGTTTTCCTTTATAGGATACTAATATAAGCAGGCATAGATGTGCATATGTATCTGGTGCGAGCACTTATTCTAAGCCATATAGCTGTGCTACAGTCCCCTATATGTTTGGGTTACAGTTCTTTATAATAGGTGCTAACATTTACACGATGATTACATGTGTAAATATTTAGCATAACGGAATGTACACACGTTATGTGCACACATACTTTTTAATTTATTTACCGCCTTTTTGAAGGAATTCACTCAAGGCAGTGTACAGCAAGAATAAGTGAAATATAAGCAATCAACAGACAATTAGAGCAGTAAAAATATTCAAAAACAATATAAAGTACGGCATAGTATGCTACATTATAATGCCAACACAATAAAACATTTTTTTTATTTTATTTTTAAGATTTAATATTACCATTCCAAGAATAACTCTTGTACAGAACAAAAGGAAGAATATAATCACAATATTTTTACATTTACAAATTATTTCAGGAAAAATAAGTATATAGTCATCCTATCTTAGTCCACAATTCTAGAGCGGGAACAAGGCACAATATTCTGGGGAAAATAATATCAAACACTAATTCAAAATTAGAGACCTGAAAGGAGAATTTCAAGAGCATTTCTAATTCAGATTATGGTGTAGATGTCAATACCATTTCTGGATTTGAAGATGGGGTTGCTGCCCTCTTAGATTCAAAGAAAGAACTTAAATGTAAAGGGTCAAAGAAAACATACTTCACAGAATTCAGTTTCACTACACACTTACACTGAAAATTCAACCAAAAAAGACCACCCAACTGAAAAACAGAAGGGCGGATCTTAAGAAAATTTTGACGCCTCTTTTGAGTAGCTTTAGATACATCAGGAAATATTCTAACCTTATAACTCAAGAAAGTCTAATCTGTATGTCGGAAAAATTGTTTTAATATCAAATCCCTATCTGGTTGTAAGACAAATGTCACATTAAGCGTTGTAGGTTTTAAACCCAGATTGTCATCTTCTAATATTTGTGTGAGATTTAAAGTTTCAAAAACAGTATCAGTTCCTTCAATTGCAGGCTGATCAGACATATATATATATATATATATATATATATATATATATTATAAGGCTGTAAATAGTACATTTAATTTGGAAACTAGAGGACAAGCTTGTTCTGGTATTTTTAGTATTTCAAACATATATCTTTTGAAAGTCATTAGGGGTGCAAGAGATTCCTGTCTTGGAAAATGTATTAATCGCAAAGTTTTTGATCTCTGCTGGTTCTCCAAATTTTCAATTTTATTTTGCAACCACTTATTTTCTTTAATAATATTTGCTTGAATTTGTTGACAAAATTTTATATCTTTACTATTAGTTTCATTTTTTTCTTCAATTGTTGTAATTTTCTTTTCCAGGATAGAAATAGTTTCATTAGGAATTTGGACTTTTTGTGAGACCATAACCAATTTTTGAGAAAAAGATGTCTCAAGCTACTAGAGGGGCTTCCTATATAGTTTCCAATGTTATAGTTGAGGGTTTAGAAGAAAAAAATGACTTACTTAGTGAAACTGATTCAATCTCAGAGTCTTCAGAGAGTTTAAGCTCCCTCTCCTTAGAAGTTACTCCTGAAACGCCGTTGCCTTGCTGGATCACGCCTAACCTCATAGGTGTGTTCAGCAGTCCATTGCTCGGGTCTGGCCCCACTGTAGGGACTACTACCGCCCCTTCGGACTGCAGGAATCCCTGTTCAGACAGTCCTTGCTCGACTGCAGGCATGAGTGGCGGATTCCTAATCTCAGGACTGAAAGAGATGTCGACTTCTAGCTGTGGGGACGGTTCACCTCTCTCCGCTCCCACACGCAGCGGAGATTCACAGCGATCTAGAATTCCTGAAACAGCGAAACGATCCATGGGCCCTACTGTTGGCAAGACAGGTACCGCGGGGCCTAGATGTTGTCTGCCTCTCCGTTTAGGCATATAGTAAGCAAAACTCGTTTTAAGTTAGAATGGAATCAGTACGAGTCCTGGAGCAGCTTCGCAGTGCTCCCTTCAGGCCGCCATCTTGTTCCCACAAAACACTTTAATACACAGCATAGGGTATAAGCAAACATATAGACTGATAAGACAGTGTGACAGAAGTAAGAAAATAAGTACTAATTTAAAGAAAGCTACAAATGAGGTCAGAAAGATGCTGGAGCATTATCTTAGCTAGGGTAGGGGTGGGTAAACATGTCCGGCTATAGTATGTGCAGCCAGTGTCATGTACTTCTTCCATTAAAGGCCTGGTTGAAGAGTCAAGCTTTCACCTGCTTTCTGAAATATGTCTTTTGCTAAGCAAGGCCTTTCAGGGAGTGCATTCCAGAGTGTGGGTGTAAATGCCTGTTATTAAAGTACCCTCTGAAGGGTCAAAATCAATTGGTAGATGCCATTCAAATTCCAGTGGCCAGCATTCACAACACTTTTTGTCACAATTGAGACTAACTGGATTCCCTCTTGGCATTTTCATCAGAGATGCCAAAGTTCAAGAGTGTGCACTGTGCACAGAAACGCAATTACTCTCATACCCCTGGTACCTCTAGAACAGAGTAAGAGAAAATAGAAGGGCATTGTGGGGACCTTTCCACTTCCACTGCCCTTGAAGCAATTGTCCTGGACACAAACATAACGTTTTAGCTTCCAGGGCTGCTTATTAAGCACTTTTTGCAAATATTAAACAAACGTTTAAAAAAGAAAATATAGGTAGAATGTGTATATGGTGCAGGAGTGAACTAACAGTGATCTGAGCCCCAGGCAATAAGTGACATGGACCCCTAAATACCCATGTGGCATTTATTACTGGTTATTACAGGTTAGGTGAGAGTGAGGCCCCTACTGCTTTTGGTCCTCGGGTACTGTCCTATTGATGATAGACTGGTCAGTCCGCCCCTGGCATGGAGTCAATGGAATTAGGAAGGGTGGTGTGGTTGTGTATTAGAAATGTAGCATTGCAGCTAAAATGGATAAATTTGTCGGCAAAGTAATGCAATCACAGCCTTTGAGCAAGAACACTAAGATAAACAGGACAGACCTAATTAATTAGCTAGAGAACATCATGCACAGGAAATAAATGGCTACTCTGTAGGCTCTGTAGCTTTTTAATGAGATTATTTGTGATACAAGATGTTGAGACCTCAAACTGAATAATTGCCCTCCCCCCTCTTTTTTGTTTTTTTGCTGCACGGCTCTCAGTTTGTCGGTGAAGAAAAGAACTTTCTTGATGTGCACTAGAAACACAGATTATGGAGCTCTGTCACACTTGCTGTGAGATAGTTTTTATTCTATCTGCATGCAACAGTCTATCAAGGGATACACAAATGTGCTGATAGCCATAAGGAATGAAATCAACCAATGGACACTGGACTCATACAGTTTAAGAAGGCTACTGTGGTCGAGGGTAAAATTATGGAACTTCCCCAGAAAATAATATATTCCAGGTGAAAGGAACATTTAAGACTTAGGGCCCTGTATACTAAGCCGTGTTAGAGGCTTGCTAGTGTTTTTAGTGCGCGCTAACCATGTCGATACCCATAATATTCCTATGGGCGTCTACACGGTTAGCGTGTGCTAATTTTTAGCTACAAACATTAGCGTACCTTAGTAAACAGGGCCCTTAATTCACTAAGAGGGGCATAATCAAAAGGGACGTTCAAGTTTTTCTGAGGATGTCCTCGCAGGATGCCCCCTGTGAAGGGGCGGGGAAACCCGTATTATCAAAACAAGATGGATGTCCATCTTTCGTTTCGATAATATGGTCGGGGACGCCCAAATCTGGAAATTTAGGTCGACCTTAGAGACGGTCGACCTAAATGTTGAGACTTGGTCGTTTCTGATTTTCAGCGATAATGGAAACTGAGGACGCCCATCTCAGAAACAACCAAATCCAAGCCCTTTGGTCATGGGAGGAGCCAGCAGCATTCGTAGTGCACTGGTACCCCTCACATGCCAGGACACCAGAAATTGCTCCCAGGTGCATAGCTCCCTTACCGTGTGTGCTGAGTCCCCCCAAAACCCACTACCCCACAACTGTACACCACTACCATAGCCCTTATGGGTGAAGGGGGCACCTAGATGTATGACTAAATTTAGTTGTGGGCAGTTACGCCAAGTAAAACTTGGTGTAAATGCTGACGCCTAAATTAGGCACAGACCAGGTGTATTCTGTAACAACACATGCAGATGTTAGAAACGCCCATGACCTGCCCATTTCATGCCCCCTTTTCAACTATGTGACAGAATTTATTTGCATCATGTTATAGAATATGCTCACAGTTCAGTGTGTACATTCTAATTAAGGCCAATTAGTGTCAATAATTGCTTAAGCGGAAATTATCGGTGCTGATTGGCTTGTTAAATAATTAATTTGCACGTGCAAATCCAGAATACGACTGGATTTGCACATGCAACTTAAGTCATGCTATATAGAATCTGGGGGTATACAGATAAGTGTTTTGAATATCTGGCCCAAAGAGCCTATGCTTTAAGTGCCTTTTTTGAGACAGTGATCAATATTTTCTTAAGCCATCAAGTGGGAACAAAGAGGATCATGCTAGAGGAAATTGTCCCCTTTGGCAATCTTTTTCGCTTTGGTGGGACAGAGAAGAATAGGGTGTGTGGAGGGGGGGGGGAGCTGTCACAGCCCACTGGACTTGTAATATCAATAAGGTAGCAAGACAACTGTAGCCACCTCACTGATGTCTTGCTACTTCGAGCCAGAGGAAGGGAAGATCTGGCTGGCTAGATTGAGGATTAATATGGTGCTGGCTAAATCTGGCCAGCAAAGTTAGAAAACTTGTGCTTAAAGTCAGTGTTACCCTAACTTTTTTTTAGCCTGACCTAAACCTACCCTTGGGACTGTCCTGAATTGCACCAGCTAAATGTATCTATTTCAACTCCAGTGAATTTTCAAATATTTTGATCACGTTGGCTACGACCAGAGCAGCTGTTGGATCCACTGAAAATTCACACTTTAGAATATCTGTGACTTACAAAATAGTGCCTCTGACCCCTAGCGGTAGAATTATAAGTACATAAGTATTGCCACACTGGGACAGACCAAAGGTCCATCAAACTCAGCGTCCTGTTCCCAACAGTGGCCAATCCAGGTCACAAATACCTGGCAAGATCCCAAAAAAGTACAAAACATTTTATACTGCTTACCCCAGAAATAAGCAGTGGATTTTCCAAAATCAATTTAATAATGGTCTATGAACTTTTCCTTTAGGAAGCTGCCCAGACCTTTTTTAAACCCCACTAAGCTAACCGCCTTTACCACATTCTCTGGCAATTAATTCCAGAGTTTAATTACACGTTGAGTGAAAAAAAATTTTCTCCGATTCGTTTTAAATTTACTACTTTGTAGCTTCATCACATGCCCCCTTGTCCTAGTATTTTTGGAAAGAGTAAACAAATGATTCACGCCTACCCGTTCCACTCCACTCATTATTTTATAGAACTCCGTCATATCTCCTCATAGCTGCTCCAGTCTTTCTTCATAGGGAAGTCGTCTCATCCCCTTTACCATTTTCGTCGCCCTTCTCTGTACCTTTTCTTATACCACTATATCTTCTTGGAGATACGGTGACCAAGCTGGGGGCATAGAGTGGGTTTTGATATGGATGCCTTGGGGATTGGAAGTTGATACAGATTCCAGCATTGGATCCAGGAAAACATGGTTAATGATGCAGGGGGACGTGAGTACAAAGATTCTACTTAGAATGTTGAGGCCGTGGTAAGTGCATTGCAGAGAACTGCACAACTGTGTGTTAACTGCAGTATGCGCCCCATGTTCATTCTCCATGGCATGCAGTTAGCGTTCAGATCAGCACACGCTTTTATACCGGTGTGATAACGTGAAAACAGTTTCACTAATTCACATGCTAACTGCTTAGTGCACTTTTGCCTCTAACTCTCTTTAATGCTACACCTCATTTTAAAGTTATAAGAAATGGAAGTGTGTGTAATAATCCAGAAGGCAAAGGAAATAACAGGCTTGATGATGAACACGTGAAAACTGCCTGAAGATTTAATAATACCTTCTAAATGTTAAACACATCAGCTCAGGCTTCTCTTTTATTCACTAGGCAACTGCTCTACAGTGATGCAGAAAACATAAGCAACTGCATATCAAACTCCACAGTGGGTGGCAGTACACAAATACTAACTCAGCTCATTTAATTCTCATTAACGTCCAGCCCATTTAACCTACTCAGCCGCAGGGTATCACACACAGCTTTTCAAACTCAGTAATATTTCAACTCAATGATGTATTGGCTAAGGGAGCATGATCTTACATTTTTACACACTATTGCACTAACAATGTTTTAGATTAATATAACTCTTCCGTGCACTTCATCTACTCATTTCAAACAATCCCCTTCTTTCTTTGAAGGGGTAAACAAACATGTGGACAAAGGTGAGCCAGTTGATATTGTGTATCTAGATTTTCAGAAGGTGTTTGATAAGGTCCCTCATGAAAGACTACAGAGGAAATTAGAGGGACATGGGATCTGAGGTAGTGTCTTACTGTGGATTAAAAACTGGTTGAAAGATAGGAAACAGAGAGGATTAAAAGGTCAATATTCGCAATGGAGAAGGGTAGTTAGCGGGGTCTCTCAGGGATCAGTGCTGGGACCTCTGCTTTTTAACATATTCATAAATGACCTAGAAATGGGGGTAACTAGTGAGGTAATCAAATTTGCTGATGAGACAAAGTTATTCAAAGTAGTCAAATCACGGGAAGATTGTGAAAAACTACAAGAGGACCTTACGAGACTGGGAGACTGGGCGTCTAAATGGCAGATAACGTTTAATGTGAACAAGTGCAAAGTGATGCATGTGGGAAAGAGGAACACAAACTATAACTACGTCATGCAAGGTTCAGCGTTGCGAGTCACGGACCGAGAAAGGGATCTAAGTGTCGTCGTAGATGATACTTTGAAAACTTCTGCTCAATGTGCTGCTGTGGCTAGGAAAGCAAATAGAAAGCTGGGTATCATTAGGAAAGGGATTGAAAACAAAAATAAGGATATTATTCTGCCGTTGTATCGCTCCATGGTGCGACCGCACCTCGAGTATTGTGTTCAATTCTGGTCGCCGCACCTCAAAAAAGACATAGTGGAATTGGAAAAGGTGAAGAGAAGGGCGACAAAGATGATACAGTGGATGGGACGACTTCCCTAACAGGATAGGCTGAAGAGGCTGGGGCTCTTCAGCCTGGAGAAGAGGCGGCTGAGGGGAGATATGATAGAGGTCTATAAGATAATGAGTGGAATGGAACAGATCGATGTGGAGCGTCTGTTTATGCTTTCAAAAAATACTAGGACACGGGGGCATGTGATGAAGCTGCAGTGTGGTAAATTGAAAACAAATTGGAGGAAATCTTTCTTCACTCAACGAGTAGTTAAAATCTGGAATTTGCTGCCAGAAAAGGTGGTTAAGGCGGTTAACTTAGCGGACTTCAAAAAAGGGTTGGGCGTCTTCTTGGAGGAAAAAGCCATAGAATGTTATTGAATGGACGAGGGAATAATACAGTATTTCTGGGCTCAATGGACCCTTGGTCTGTCCCAGCATGGCGATGCTTATGTACTTATGAAAAAACCCTGTTTTGTTCTAAAAAATGGGGTCAGAAATATGTGTGAAGGACTCACTAAAAGGAATCTCCAGTCCTCTTGAGCTTACAAAGAACAGAGGGCCAGATGCACTAAACTTTACGAGGCAATAATGAGCCATTAACGAGCAAGTAGTAAACCCTGGCATGCACTAAATACTTTTTTCCGACGACGGTAGCAGCTAATGCAAACGGAATGCAGATGAGCAAATTGTGTAGAAACCCTATTGAAATGAGATGCACTAAGCTTTTCTGCTTGCCCTAATGCTGGAAAACGCCAGGAAAGCTAACGAGAGGTCTGTACGGGCCTCGAAAACTCATAAAATGTAAAAAAAAAACGCTCGTCAGGAGCGTCCTTTATGGACGTTCTTCACTGTAGGTATTATAGGTAAAAAAAAAACCCAAAAACCAAACACATCCTTTATGGACATCCTTTACTGACAGCCTTGCCCCCCCCCCCCCCCCCCCGAGGTTGCCGCCGCTCCCCCCTGCATTGAAATCAGAACTTTTACGCAGCCCCGGTCCCTCTCCATCCCTCCCTTCCTCCTCCCTTCCTTGAAATGACAGCTTCCCCGCCATCCTCTGCCCCCCCGTGGCCCCGCCCCCACCGCCCCCCCTTGAGGTTGTTGCCGCCGCCGCCGCTCCCCCCCTCTACCCGCCCCCCTCCATCTGCCACCGGGCCCTCGCAGCGCCTCTCACCTCCATGTGAAGGCACTGCACCGGCAACAACAGCTGATCACCTTTTCGGAATTCCCTCCTTTGCTCCTGGCCTGCCCTACGAGGCCCACAGTCTGTCCTCTCCTGCTTCTGTCCATGCTAGGAGTCAGGACCCAGATGACTGCATAAAATGCAATATCACGCTAATACAATCAACCGGGTCCTGGGCGGCACACAGGAGCAGGGGAGGACAGACCCGGAAGCAGGAAGCAAGAAGAAGCTTGCTGGCACCAGGCTCGGGCCCCTCCTTGGAGGCCAGGTCTGGGGAATTTTGCTCCCTCTGCCCCCCCCCCCCCCATCTTGGCGGCCCTGAGTGGTCCCTCTTCATAAAAGTGGTGAGAGAAAAAGCTGGAAACTACAGGCTGGTAAGCCTCACTTTGGTTATTGCAAAAGTAATACAAGTGATCCTGAAGGAAAGGATAGTGAGTTTCCTGGAATCCAATAGGTTATAAGATCCGAGACAGCATGGTTTTACCAAAGGTAAATCATGCCAAACAAATCTGATTGAATTCTTTGACTGGGTGATCAGAGAACTGGATCGAGGATGTGCGCCAGATGTAATCTACTTAGATTTCAGCAAAGCCTTTGACACGATTCCTCACAAGAAGTTCTTGAATAAACTTGACAGGCTGAAGTTAGGATCCAAAATGGGGAAATGGATTAGGAATTGGTTGACAGAAAGAAGCCAAAGGTGTGGTGGTTAATGGAATTCACTCAGAGGAAGGAAAGGTGAGTAGTGGAGTGCCTCAAGGATCGGTAATGGGGCCGATTCTGTTCAATATATTTGTGGGCGACATTGCCGAAAGTTTAGAAGGTAAGGTCTGCCTTTTTGCGGATGATACCAAGATTTGTAACAGAGTGGACACTCCAGAGGGAGTGGAAAACATGAAAAAGGATCTGAAGAAGTTAGAAAGATGGTCTAATATTTGGCAATTAAAATTCAATGCTAAGAAGTGCAAAGTGATGCACTTAGGGAGTCAAAATCCAAGGGAGACATATGTGCTAGGTGGTGAGAAGCTGATATGTACAGACAGGGAGAGGGATCTTGGGGTGATAGTATCTGAGGATCTGAAGGCGACAAAACAGTGTGACAAGATGTATAGACAGAGGTGTGACCAGCAGAAGAAAAGAGGTATTGATGCCCCTGTACATGTCATTAGTGAGGCCCCACTTGGAATACTGTGTTCAGTTTTGGAGGCCATATCTTTCTAAAGATGCAAGAAGACTTGAAGTGGTCCAGAGGAAGGCAACAAGAATGATATGGGGCTTCAGCCAAAGGACATATGAGAAGAGACTGAAAGATCTGAATATGTATACCCTAGAGGAGAGGAGGGACAGGGGAGATACGATACAGACGTTTAAATACTTGAAAGGTATTAATACAGAAACAAATATTTTCCAGAGAAGAGAAAGTGGTAAAACTAGAGGACATGAATTGAGACTGTGGAGTGGCAGACTTAGGAGTAATGTCAGAAAATTCTTTTTCACGGAGAGGATGGTGGATGCCTGGAATGACCTCCTGAGGTAGATGGTGGGAAAAAAACAAACCTGTGGCGGAATTCAAAAAGGCGTGGGATGAACACAGAGGATCTCTAATTAGAAAATAAATGATATACAAAAACAACACTTAAAGGGTTGCATATGTGTTTGCATGTCAAGTGGTGCTTAGATGGTGACTCTGGCTGCATCAACTAAGGCTGGTGCTGGACTGCCTTATATGCTCTGAGTCCCGCATATGGCAATCCGGTTTAGGATGGGCTGGAGAGAGCTTTGATGGAGAATTCAGTGGTTTGGAATGTGAGGGCAGTGCTGGGCAGACTTTTATGGTCTTTGTCCCGCAAACGACAAGACAGATTTGGATAGGCTGGAGCGGGCTTTGATGGCAACTCCAATACTTGGAACATAAGGACACAGCTGGGCAGACTTCTACAGTCTATGTCCCAAACACACCAAAGAAAGACCATGATCAAGTATATACTATCATGCTCATTGTTGATTTAAATGTTGAAATGATAATGAATGTAATTGTTGGGCAGAGTGGATGGACCATTCAGGTCTTTATCTTCTGTCACTTATTATGTTACTGTGGATAAACAGAGGAAGGTAGGGGTCTACGTTCCTTTATAGAATGGACTTCAAATAGGCACATTCTTAGCATCTAAAAATAAGCCTCCCTTCCTAGAATTCCCCTCCATGTAACTGTGATGCCTGCTTGTGTTCCTCTTACCTCCAAAGCCATCAGGCACATACGTTTTCAGAACAATATTGCAGAAAATTGTAGGCAGTGATAGTGGCTTGTTGCCTTCGTTTCGTAGGGAAATGTGCCGGTATCCTGCCTGAAGGCCGTCGAGTGGCAGGATCCTCTGACCAATCAACTTGTTGTTGTCATCATAAACCGCTATCCTCAGAACAGCAAGATCAGGAAGGATAACCTGGTAGTATAAAATCAGCAGTAAACATTCATTAAACTCATATAAAGAGCTTCTCTAAGGAAAAAAAAAAACCAACAACCAATGCTTACTATGTCCTTCAACTGAACAGAAGATGTACCACACACATTAAGGAGACTTTTTTTTTTTAATTTGTGCAGTGCTTTCGATCTGTGGTCTGTACCTAGAAGGCCTGCAATCACTTCTCTTTGAAAATTCAGGGGCTGGTAGGCAACAAGAGGATTTTAAAATCTCTATTTACCTGCATATGAACTTTTTTTTTTAAACCATCCTCCCCAGTACTCAGTAGTTGGTGGCTAAAGTTTGGAGGGTTTTATTGCTAAGGGAAAGGTGAGGCACTAATTAGTTTCCTATAGTTTCTGTATTTGGGAGAAGGATCACATACCAAATACAACAATTATTACTGTGTTATTACAATCTGCTTAATGCAAGACATAATGCTGTATTGCTTAGTTGGTCATCTAATAAGACACCTTCAGAGTGAAGCGTCTGTTTACTCTTTCCAAAAATACTAGGACTAGGGGGCATGCAATGAAGCTGCAAAGTAGTAAATTTAAAACGAATTAGAGAAAAAGATTTTTTCACTCGACATGTAATTAAACGCTGGAATTCGTTGCCAGAGAATGTGGTAAAGGTGGTTAGCTTAGCGGGGTTTACAAAAGTTTGGATGGCTTCCTAAAGGAAAAGTCCACAGACCATTATTAAAATGGACTTGGGGAAAATACACTGCTTATTTCTGGGATAAGCAGCATAAAATGTTTTTTAATTTTTTTGGATCTTGCCAGGCATTTGTGACCTGGATTGGCCACTGTTGGAAACAGGATGCTGGGCTTGATGGACCCTTGGCCTTTCCAGTATGGCAATACTTATGTACTTAACAATATATATGTTAATGTTATCTATATTCAAACCTTAATATTTAAATGCTTCTAAAAACAAATCTTGCACTGCAAAAGAGCCATACTGAGGGTCAAAATGAATCACACGTGAATCCTGTTCCTCCAGTTAAATATCACTGTCCTACGTTTCTAATTTCATTATTATAAGTTGCAAATGAAAGTGACCAAAATAGGGCAGTCTCTGATTTTTAATGTCATACCTTTCGGAACACAAAGGATTCATCATTGTAAACAGGGTTCAGGCCATTGTTCATCACCATGCGCGTTCGAAACTCCTTACGTATTGTATCTGTAGGCAGCCCATACATATCTACTTCTACATATGTGCCAATTTTTTTGTCTGATAGAAATTGACCAGATATCACCTTAAAAAAAGAAACACACATCTTTTGCTTAGAAAATATTTTAGCATTACATTCAGGCACTCAAGAAATATAAGTTAACAGAAAATGCTTCCTGTATTCGGTGAACATTTTGCCCCTGGTACAAAATAAGTACCTGAATATATGTAAACCGCTTTGAATGTAGTTGCAAAAACCTCAGAATGGCGGTATATCAAGTCCCATTTCTCTTTCCCTTTTGTATGTGATAATAAGGTCAATTGCAACACTCTGCTTTTAGGGGACTATGTACTAACAGGTTTTAGTGCTATCACAGATATTAATCCCCGGATTCTATATAATGCAACCGAAATTACACGTACAAATCCAGTCATATTCTGGATTTGCACGCACAATTTAATTACTTAATAAGCCAATCAGTACCGATAACTGCCAATCAACAAGCAATTACTGATACTAATTGGCATTAAATAGAATTTACATGCACATCTTGCTAGGCGTATTCTGTAAAGTGGTGCGGGTAAATTCTAATGTGTGCTGCCAAAAAGTGTGTGTGTGGTCATGGGCGTGGAATGAGCAGACCGTGTGCATTCCAAAAATCTATGTGAACGGTTATAGAACATACCTGCTCTGCGCTGAACTTAGGCGCCAGTATTTAAACCAACTTTTACTTGGCGTAAATGGACATGCCTAGAGTTAGGCGCAGGCACGGACATTAGACATATTCTATAAACTGGCTAGGCGTATTTTATAAATCATACCTAAATCTGGGTGCAGTTTACAGAATACACCTAGGCAGAAATATTTTCGGCACCGATTTTTCAAGCGTCATATAGAGTCTAGTCCCAAAGGTGGATTAATATGAGCATTAGCTAAAGACCATGTTTGAAGAATACTAACATGAATGATTTTCAACTGCATTAGTACTGTTTTCCCAACAATAATGAACATCTTAATAATGTAAAATTTTTTTTAAGTATTTATATATCTTTATTAGGTACCAAATTTGTAAACCGCCTTACTCAGGCAAGGTGGTATATTAATTTCAATAAACCATATTAATACTGGACATGCACCCAAGGTCACATAAGTCAGGAGAATTAAATCTATCTCAGGTGTACCTAAGGGGTCCTTTTATTAAAAGACATTAAGCCTTAACATGTGATTAGAATGCAAGAAAAGACTTACTGCAAAACATGTAAAAGCGTTTTGCGGTATTTTGCCTGTTTTCACGCACTATGCGTTACCTATTTTTAAAAAATATGTTTTTAGGAGGGACATATCATGGGCGGAGAGTAGGTGTTTTCCTGTCATCCGGCTAGCATGTTATGGTTAGCATGCGCTACACAGATAACACAGACTTAACGTGGGAGTACTTAGCCTCTCCTAAACTGCTCCTGCTTTAACTTTCTGCAGGTCTCATGTGCTCACGGCAACATTACTGCAGGAGCTATGAATTAAAAAAACCCTATTAAGTGCTGTGTTAAATCTGGGTTTAACACGTGGGGAAGTCCTGCATTAAATGCATTAAGCCCAGATTTCAGTGCATTTTAGTAAAACAGTCTCTAAAGGGCCTATTTACCAAGCTGTGGTAGGGTTACCATGGCAATGTCAAGTGGCAAATTGGCCCTACTGCCAGGCTAACACAGGAGCTGGCAGTAGTGCCGGTGTATGCTGCGTACCATTTCTGGTGCTCAAAAAATAATTTTATATTTTACAGTCGGGTTAGTATGGGAGCTCTTAGGCATCCCCAGGAATTGGCTGCACGACAAGTGCTTAAACTTACCACAGGGCCATTTCTGCTTTAAAAAAATCCTTCTACCTGCTGCGGTAAAAGAGGGCCTTGGCATGCAGCAAATCTGCATGTCGACGTCACTGCAGGGGTCCTTTTACCACAGGTTCGTAAAAGGAGCCCTAAGTTTCCTACTAGTAATCTGTTGCAATGCTCACAATACACCCCCCCCCCCCAAGTGCATCAGAAACTCTGGAGCCATTCTCCACAACTTTAGAAACCCCTCTGGGCCCTTGCGACATTAGTGACCCCTCCCCCCCCCCCCCCAAAAAAAAAATCTCATTTTAGGATTTCAGGGACTAGCCTTTCCAATAGTGGTAACCACCAACAGATCCTCCCTTCTAACATTAAATTTGTCCCTCGGATCCTCCAAACATTAAAAATCCCTTCCCTGGTCCCACCCAACATTAGAAACACAATTTACCCATATAAATTGCTTTAAAATGGTCTTTAATATGTTAACTGTCCATGGATTTTAACTCAGATCTATATGCTTGTTCTTTACCTGGACTGAACAAGTTGCTGCTATGACACCATCAACAGGAGTCTCGGAGAATGGGTCAAATGTCCTGTCTGGGCGTCGCATGAAGTCTGGCTTGAGAAGGTACCTTGTTTAAAGACAAATGGTGGCCTTGTTTATAAATAGAATGCTAAACAGATTTGTCATGAATCACTGCCATTCTCTAATGCAACACATTCATGAAACCAATTTGTGTGCCCTGGGATTACAGATCTTTTCTGTTTTCAGATGGGATTTTGGTGCATTCCTGATCATAGCTGTGCTTTAGGATATTCTCTTCTGAATGAGGGATCAAAAATGGAATTGAAGAAACCCAGCAAATGCACCTGCCAGATGAATATAACTTTTAAAATTTGCACCCTAGTCCATAAGATCCTCTACGGAGTTCACAAGGTCTTTATAGGATTTGTAATCCAGCTCTTCTTCTATACTAATCAATGTTCTTTTTCAGAGCAATCTGGGCTTTATCACAGTTTACCTTCATGATGGGACTAGCCAGATAGACTAATCGATTTCGTGTCTACAGCAGTGTAGAGCCTTGGATTTACAACTTGCTGGCCTATGTGAATGGCCTGTTCTATCCATTTCACAAAGAAACTGGCCACTCTTGTGTCTATCTAGCAAGTACAGCTGTTATGATCCCTTCTAAGAGTGTTGTAATCACATTAGTCTAATGATGGAATGAACTAGAATATTTAGGTACCTAGGGGATGATTCTATAAAGGTTGCAAAACATTAGGCACCCAAAATAAATCTGTGCACTAAGATAGCATTTGTACAATCAGATTCTGTTACAGAATACAGTCTAAGTTCGGCGCCAACATTTAGGCACCCACACTCATCCCATCTATAAGGCCTAAATTTTGGCACCTAGGTGCACAGTGTACAGTACTGTTTGATGCCTAACGGGCTGATGATCAAAAGTAAACGCAAGCACTAAAAACCATTAGCGCTGTTCTAGTGCACGCACTCATCAACACCAGATGATCACTGGAGCTATCACTGTAAACAATGAGCATGCCAGGCACTTGTGCAAATAGCATGCAAATATAGTAAATCTCATGTAAATAAGGCCATTTCGTATTCCTCCTCAATGATCAAAAAAATAGCGCTGCAATGATCAGAGGTGTTGAATGGCGTTAGACAGAAAACAATACCACAAAATAACACCAGATTAGGGCTGGCGTTACTGTCGAACATGTTCCATCAGCTAAAAACAAAATATGCATATGTATGTAAACTATCCCCCCTGTCTTTGTCCGTGCTCCACCCAAACTCTGTCCATGGACACACCCACTAGCAAAATACATACCATCAAAACCCAGCGCTTACTTTTCTCCTAGTTGGTATTACACAAGAGAACATTTATGCACATTTGTGCCATGTAAAACTACGCGGATCTGTATAGAATTACACCCAATGGGGGCTAAAATTTTATACAGGTTTCTGCATGTGTAAAGCTTTTGACAAAGGCCTTTTCTAAAACTGTGTGACTATGCGGGTATAAGTTGGTGTGTTTACAAGATTGTGTACATGTAGGTATTCCCAGGGGTGCAGTTTGGACGGGGTGGAGTTGCAATGTGCGTGCATTTGAACATTCAGTTTTAGATTGGGTATCTTACTCTCATTTCCAAACTTTCCTCATTCTTATTCCTTCCCCATGTAATTCTTTTTGCATATTAGCCAATGTTTTACATGCACAAATAGGGTCTTACAAATATCACTGGGGATATATGAACAGAAGAGCAGGGCTTAATTTCTGGGAGAACAGCCTGGAACGTCATTCCACCACTTTTTTTTCCAGAGGTTTTCTATTCTAGCCAGTGAAGAGGAGGAGAAGGAATGAACCTGAAGCAGAGCAGAGTACAGTCATTCTAGTCCCTCATCCAGCCTTTCTTCCCCTATTGCTCCTGCCCCTGGTCTGTCCTCTTCCCCAGCTCCACAGTTCCACTTCCTTTTTGTCTACAAATTAAACCCTGTATAAGAATATGTGCAGTGTTGGGTATGATTTCAAATCAAGTAAATTGAAATTACAATTTTAAAACATTTTGTATGATTTTTGATCTTTATTTCAAATCACTCTTATTCTCAGTGGCGTTCCTAGGGGAGCTGACACCCGGGGCGGATCGCCGATGCGCCCCGCCCCCGGGGTGCAGCGCGACCCCCCCCCCCGGCAAAAGGACACCCCCGTGAAAGAACCCCCCCCCCCCCCCCGGGTGCACGCCACTGTGGGGGTACTGCGCGCGCCTGTCCTCCGTTCATTCCATGCTTCTTCTCTGCCCCGGAACAGGTTACTTCCTGTTCCGGGGCAGAGAAGAAGCATGGAATGAACGGAGGACAGGCGTGCGCGGCACCCCCCCTCCCCAGCGGCCTGCACCCGGGGCGGACCGCACCCACCGCCCCCCCCCTAGGAACGCCACTGCTTATTCTGATTTTGATTTTAGATTTGAAATCACATAGTCAAGTGGTTTTGTATCTTTTTCACTTATAAAATAAAAAATAATTTGCTAATGGATGTTGATTTAATCTTAGGATTCATGGATTTACTACTGCAACGGTCAATAACATTAACGAGGTTTAAACTTGAGCCTGAGCTACCAAACTCCGTAAACTCTATTTATACATTAATTCTTGCTGCATATGGACTTATAATTCACTCCCTATCATAATGTAAATACATTTTAATAATCTCACAAATGGAGGATCTATGTGGTTCTGACTACAAAGGAAAAGTGGGAAAGGAGGAAGCAGCAGGTAAGAAGCACTGCTCGCTGACTCCTCCTTCTGACTGGAGGACAATGTCCAGCGAGTAGACAAGAGAGATAAACATCTGTGGGCAGCTGAAGGTCTAATTCCCCCCACCCACTCACCCACACACTCTCTCTCTTTGTTCTTCTAGCAGCTGCCTAACCAGGGCAAAAATCTGCCTTAGAAGATGTTAAATTATCACATGAGACAGCCCTTCCTAAATACTGGGCCTTAGGCACATGCCTTAATCCTGCCCTGGCCTCATTTAGGTGCCCACGGTTATGCCAGGTGTAACTGCTTGCACCTAAATGTAAGGTGCACCAATACTGGGTTACACCAGTGCTCCATAACAGTATCTTGACACCTGGATGTCACTACAGAACAAGGCACCAAAAATGAGACACTCACTTATAGAATTACCACTATAATCTCCAATTCTTCCCCCTGGAGATCCTCATAGGCATATCGAAGTTCCGAATTTTGAAAACAGTCCGGCTGGTATTCATTGCTGTTTAACTGGCCAGGAGCCTTTCCTGGCTGGTTAAATAGAATTTAGCCAGCTAAGCTCTAATAGTCATCCTGTTATCTCCACTGAATATTTGTGGTTAGCACATAGTGGCAAACCAGCCAGTGATACAGACGACTATCCATGAATACTCAAGTGCTGGCCTGCTAAGTTTAGCAGCTAAATCAGACTTCCTAAATAGCAATCATATCTTTGGTCGCTATAAAGTTAACTGGCCAGCGCTGAATATTCACTTAGCTGGTTAAGTTTGAACCGACCCCCCAAAAAACCCAGATATTCAAAATGCCTGGCATTGAATATCCGGGGTCAGTGCCAATTGCAGCACTTATGTGGTCTGCAAATCAGGCCCAGCGTATTTATAGGGGCAGAAAAGCAGAAATCTTATTGAATATAGGAGGCCAGAGATGATTGATTACTATAATATTGATAAACAGGTTAGAGATCTATAAACATAATTAAACAGTATTGCTTTTCATGTGATAATGAAATTGAAAAGTACATTTATTACACAAGTGAGTAAGAGGTTTATCCAACAACACTGCTCATTGAAATTCTACTCCTGCACCCTACTTTGTCCTGCAACCTATAATTAAAAGTGACATGGTTTTATTAAAGTCAGACTACAGTGCTCTGATACATGGTGACAACTGTTTAAATCACACTACTCACCCACATGATCCATTATACTCAAATTTTCCCTGATTCAACTGCATTGCTAAATCTGTCAAGAGACAAAAACAATGTTATCTCGTTTGCCCACATGCAGCAGACCTTGGACATTCTCTTTTTTATTACTGCAGTGGGTTTCCAAAATGCAGTGAAGCAGGTGCTCCCACAATCTCTACAATGGCCTAATTCACAGGTTCAGAATGTACACTTGCTCACCATTGCTTAAACCAGTATTTTGTTCTAAGTTAAATAAGAGATGAATTTGGAGGCATATATAAAACAGCTACTGTTTTCATTCTAGCATTTTTTCTTTAAAATGATAAAACAACATAAAAATGAGCTTCATGTGCTGTACTATAATCTGTATGGGGAAATCACAGAAATGAGTATCCGGCCAGCACTGGGATAGAGAATGACACGGGGCAAAGTTTGTCTCTGTCCCCACCCCATCCCCGTGGGTTCTGTCTCTGTCCCCACCTTGTCCCCGAAGGCTCTGTCTCCATCCTGGCAGGTTCTGTCCCTCATCCCATCCCCGTGGGCTCTGTCCTCATCTGCAGAAGCCTTGAACTTATGATTTTACATTTACATTTTTTTATAGGAACAATATGCTGTGCAACTGTTGTGTATAAATTACAAATAGAGAACAATTAGAACAATGAGTAGCTATAATAACCCTCCTTCCCACCACCACCCTCTAACCTTCCAACCCCAACAATAGGTGATTTCTACTACACCAAGAAATCCTAATTCACACTGTTAAAATGTCCAGGGGTGTAAAATACAACCTGTTCTATATGCCCTAGAGGGGAAAAAATATGCCTTATAAAGCACTGTTATGTTTTTTTAATCTGTGGATAAATAAGAAGTCATCAACAATCTCTGGATTCAATCTAGCCCTCCTGTCTTCCACAGATCTTCCTGGAATAGAAGTTGTCTTCTTAGAAGATGTGCTGGTAGCAGGATGTACAGGATCCTCTATGCAAGGGTTGCTAGTTGTGGCCAGTATGTTTGCTTATTTTTTTCCAAAAACTCAAAATATGTTTGTAAGCATCACTTAAACATAAATAACAGTCCAGTTCATTAACAGGCTTCAAAGTAGAAAATGAAACGGGGACAAAGTTTGTCCCCTGTCCCCGTGGGCTCTGTCCCCATCCCCGCCCTGTCCCCATCCCAGCGGTTACTGCAGTTCCCTGTCCCCGTGTCATTCTCTACACTGGGGCTTGGTGGTATGTCAGTACACTGCCATAGAGACCACCTGGGTTCCACTCCCGGGTTTAACTTCTGCTACTTGTGCAGGCCAAGTCCATGGATGCTGCAGGGACAGCGCTCACAGCTCTTGAAAGGAGAAAGTCCCAGACATTGCATAATGGTAATACCTAGCCAGCAAATTCAGCGTACATGAGCATCAAATTTTAGAAGAAGTAGCTGTTCGTGGTCTCTGTCACTGCAATGGCTGGCCTAATGGATGACAGGGTTTAAATATTAGAAGCCCAGGAGGCTTAAAAAAAAAAGGTAATTTCAGAATCCTTATATGATCTACATGTGTAAATAGCAGCATTTGCACATGTAGATTGCACACATGTGCAAATGGTGATTTCAGAATGCCACAATTTACACGACAATGTGAAAAGAAATCCGCTGGCAGGCGGAGAACTCAAAATGCCCCACGATAAATATAACATACAAAGACAGTGGGAGAGCAACCAAGGATACCAAAGACAGGAAGATGTTCCTTAATAAACTCCAAATAAACTCTTTTATTAAGGAACATCTTCCTGTCTTTGGTATCCTTGGTCGCTCTCCCACTGTCTTTGTACAATTTACACGACACACAGATTTCAAGGGGGCATGGTTTGGGGAGTCATAAAATTATACATATGTTTCCTATTTTATAACGGGTATGCATATATATTTGAAAACATTTTCTTGTCAGCTTCTGCACCTTCCCCAGAGGTGCATATAAGCTTTAGTAAAATGTTTCTTTTGGCCAGGTTTGATACGAGTGACTGAGGGGCAGTTGCGCTTAGCTTCCTAATACTTTATATGGCCATACAAATGTAAAAATTTGCCTTTCAGTGTTTCCTTTCTAAAGTGATAGCACTTATATGTACACGGCTCGACAATCAAAAACAATTATTTGGATAGCAGCAGCTTCTAACTGAAAAAAGTGCCCTATCTGGGTAGTTTCAGCAGCATTATACAGATAGTGTACTGAAAATTATTACAGACCACCCTGGCACTATTTGGATAGTTGAAAAATATTAAAGAAACCAAGGAAAGTGTATTATCAAAACAAGTGTGTAAAATTTTCTTTGTGCAAGAAGCTAAAAGTGTCTATAAAATATAAAATTATGAATTGTGCTCAGTTTGTTTTGGTGTATTACAGCGACCCGAAGATTCGAGATATGTAAAAACACCATTCTACCATCACAGCACTCCCTACCTCCACTCCTGCCTATTATGGTGTATCAAATTATAACAGTCTCAGAAAAAAAAGGAGTCAGCTACTTAGCTTGAGTTGACTTAGGAGGGGAGCCTTCTTTATGTGTTCAATGGGATTTTGCCATTCAAGAAATGATGCTAGCCCCGGATCGGTGTAAAACTTTTATAATTCAAGATCACTCTGTGACTTTACCAATCTAGTATCCATTGTTCAATGTTCACAATGATGGGAGTGACTTGGGATTGCTCCTGCACAAAGAGGCCACTAGACCACCAGGGATTTGAAGGGAGGCCCAGGGAGGGCATATGAGTGAGGGGAGGGCAAAGTTGGTGAGCAGCCTGAGGGGATGGGTTTTTTGTCAGTGGGGAGGCTGGCTGGGGGGAAAGGCTTTCTGCGGGGGGGGGGGGGGGGGGGGTACAGTTTTGGCTTCAGGTCCAGCCAAAACCAAGCAGCAAATTTTGGCCACAGATTCGGTTTTGGTTGAAACCAAAAGCCCCAGTTTTGGTCACTCTCTAATGGACAGTCTGCAATGCTTAGCCATTTTCCAGCTATGTGGATAAAGTGAGGACAGCAAATATACCATATAGCTGGTGACTGCTGAATATGTATATTCAATGCTACTGTTTCTGCGGGTGGAAGTGCTGAATATACATGGATAATTCAAATGCCGTCGCTGCCATTTAAAAACATACATTGTCCACAGTGTTTGAATATTGACCAGAGTGTGTTCTGGAATACAGCTTTTATATGTATATGTAGAAGTGGTGGAAATTGGCACTTATATGTGGAAGCTGTTGAGTGATGTTGCTTTTTTCTGAACATATACTTTTATTGGATAGTTACAAACATTGCATTTACATATAGGGAAATACAAATGTATGTCCTGGCATTTCTACACATATTTTACAAAAGGTTCCATGTTTACCAAAGCCTTTTGTAAAATAAAGGGGAAACTGTGAATGTCATGACCTGCACGCTATAATTCCTGCTTCACAAAATGAGACTTAAAGGCTTGTTGTAACTGAACTGGAAGCCCTACGTAGCATGAAGAAATTACAGGGCCAAAAACAAAAGATGAATGTATGTAAATTAATGCCTTTCGTTCTTTACTATTATGTATTCTTTTGCCATGCAACTCAAATCCTTCTGTAATACCAAATGTCTACTCTCTTCCCATTTCCACTATCCATGATGTATTGTAAGCCACATTGAGCCTGCAAAGAGGTGGGAAAATGTGGGATACAAGTGCAATAAATAAAATAAATAAATAAAATTAACACCTTATGAATAACAATATTCAGGAGAAATATGAACATTGTATCTTTCATCAAAATGTTGTACTCTTTTTTCCCTTTAAATTCTACATATGGTGAATAAGACATATTTTCAGAAAGACGATGACAGTGATGGACTGAAGAGCCTAAGGCAAAAGGAGAGTATAATACCATCCATACAAATTTTGTTCATTGCTTCATGCCTTCATGCTTTCACACACATCACCCACATTGTTTAGCCATATGCCAGCTTTGGACAAAAAAAAAAAGGCAAACACAAATTGATGACAACTGCTGAAGAGTTACAGCTCGGGCTCTCCTTTGGTGTTTAAGCTGACTGGACATCATCTTCTACCTGGGGTCTGGTAATTCAGTGAGACCATCTGGCAGCCAGCGTTCCAGAAAATTTGAGGCATGTAATTACTGGAATCCACTCGGCCTCCCTTGGGGTATATCCGACTCATTTGCCGTTTATTGTAACTGTGCAGCTCATTAAGGAAATCTATATATAAACAGCTACAGCAACCTACAGGACGGTTTTGCTTGCCTCACATTTTCTTCTTGTTTCTCCCTCTTTTTAAGCTACTGCTTGTTACTATCACTGGAACCTACAGCTCCCAAGCTTGTTGTCCTAGAAGTCCACTTACAAGCTAACAAGAGTCTTATTAATCATCGTATAAGGATACTTCACAAACTCAATTGCATGTGTCTTCAAATATCCTAGCCCCACTGACTCGTTAAAGGAGGACATGTTGTAATGTATGTTGCGCTCTAGAAAGTAAAAAAAAAATTGAATTAAAAACATTTTAGTGATGTAAGATACCAGCCAGAGACTCATGCACAATAAACACAAGAAAACAAACAAACAAAAAAAAACCTCCATTGAATATAATATAGGCCAGATTCTGTATAGGTTGCCCAAAGTTGGCATAAACTAATTAGCTAATTAGGTGATATCAATTATTGGTATTAGCGAGCACTTAGGAGCTGCATGTGGTTCTGCCCTATGCCCTATTCTATAACATGTGCGCCTAAATTTCATAGTGCACAAGTCCAAAGGGGGCATGGCCATGGGAGGGGCATGAGAAGGGTTGGGGTGTTCTCAGAATTTAGGCACAATGTTACAGAATACCTGCCTTTGCACACCCTGACTGCCATTAGTTGGGCACAAGCATTTACACCAGCATTTGGTTTACAAAATATGCTGAGTGCCCATCTGAATGACTAAATTCAGTTGCGGGCAGTGACACCAAGTAAAACTTGTTGTAAATGCTGACACCTAAATTACATACAGACTGGGTGTATTCTATAACCATGCGCATACATTTTAGAAAAGTCCACAACCCACCCATTTCACACCCCCTTCTCAACTATGCGACTTAGTATTTACGCGAATCACATTATAGAGTATGCTTAGACACTTTTGCACGTAAATTCTAATTTAATGCCAATTAGTGTCAATAATTGGCTGTTAATTGGCAATTATTGTTTATTGACTTGTTAAGTAATTAAGTTGGCACACAAATACAGAAGACGACTGGATTTGCGCGCGCAACCTAAGTCACGCTATATAGAATCCTGGAGGAAATGTGCGATAAGCTAGTATTCTGTAAAGGTCGTTCTGCGGAGAGCCACTTTTTGCAGAATACCAGCTTAGTGCAAATCATCCCGGCACCTATCTTTGGACATCATTTATTGAATTTCCATCAGTAAGTATTTAGGAAATGCTAAGTGCTCCTGTGTTAACTCTGCATTATCTGGTTAGCGCACACTACTCATAATGCACTAGCTGGATAACGCGGGAACACCTACTCTCCAACCCTGACACGTTCCCTCCAAAAAGTATTTTTAAAACATTGGTAAGGCACGGGTTAATGCACACTAACAGGCAAAATACTGCAAACCGCTTTAACATGTTCTGTAGCAGCTTGGTAGACTGCACTAACTGTGCATTAAGGGCCTGATTCTTTATATGGCGCCTAAAATTAACATGCATTAGGCAATTATGCCTAAGCGTATTCTAAATACCGCACGGAAATCTACACGCGGTATTTAGAATACACTTAGGTGTAGTTCATGTTCGTAAATCTACGTGTGTCCATTTACGCCAACGAAAAGCTGGTGTAAATCTCTGCGTATAGATTTACATGCACTGGCCCATATTTTATAACAACACGCATAGATTTTGGAACGCCCATTTCTGTGCCCCAAAACACGCTCCTTTTTGCCTGCACGCTTTAAAATTTAGGCACAGTACATTACAAAATACGCTTAGCAATGCGTAAATTCGAATTTTTGCCAATTAGTGTAGCCTACCCATGTTATTGAGTAAGCCACATTGAGCCTGCAACTAGTGGGAAAATGTGGGGTATAAATGTGTTAAATAAATAAAATAGTGCTCGTTATTGCTTAAGAGCTGTTAACAGCTTGTTAGAACAATTATCTATGCATGTAATTATAGAATACTAGATTTATGTACAGAACCGTGCATAACTCTAGGTGTACTATATAGAATCTTGGGGTAAGGGCTTAACATCCTTTAGCTAAGGGATCCGATATCTATAGAAAGAGAGAAAAAAGGAAATTAGTTTGGGGAAGAGGGAATATAAGAAATTCTATCCTGGTCATATTGTTTAATGTGGCAGAGGACATCCAGGTAGCCAAGCAGACAAGCAGATTGATATTTTAGACTGGATTCCAGTTTAAGTTTCTGGTATAGAAAGCAAGATGTATTTAATTTATATTTAATTTAATTTCTAACATCTGAGAGTCATTAGAATAAAGATGGTACTGAAAGATGAGAGAGAAAATCAGGGAATCAAGGGAACGAATATAGAGAGAAAAAGCAAGGGCCTAGGACAGAGCTCTGAAGCTCCCTACTTGACAGTGGGATAGTGGTCAGGTAGAATCCACCAGAAGATACAATTGTGATGTGAGAACCAAAAACAGTGTCAAAAAACAGAAAAAATGTCAATGAGAAGAGGTTCAAGTACCTTCTACAACCTACTGAGTGATGGGGTGAGAGACATTTTATTATTTCACTGAAACTTGGTTAAAGAAACAGATGGTCTCTTTCTAGGCAAATTTTGCCTATCATGGTTCTGTGATATTCATTAATTGAAAGTGCGGGAGTCACTCTTGTCTATCAAGACAGCCTCTGCTTCTCTAGGGTATTGTCATCAATCTAAAAGGTACGGGTGTCACTTCCAAAGAATAGGTAGCCTTGGTAAATTGTTAATTTGCTGTGCTTAAAGAGAATCAACTGGAATTATCTATAGTAATAGCAGAAACAATACTGAAAACATCCTTCCCGATAGCTTAAGATGATTTCAAAATCCATTCTAAAGCACCTACTACTAGCAGCAGCGAGTAGTCAACAAGACATCTCTGAGGCAATAATAGCAGCCAAAAAGGAGTTTCTTTTCTATCCTGGTAGTTTACAGAAATCACCCAAAGTGATTCTTCCCAATTGTAGACTTTAGAGTACTTAAGACAACATCAAGCAGATGTCCCTTAGTAATCCCCCGTCAGCTGGATTTTAGTTCTTTTGCTAATTTCTTCTGAGAAAAAATCATGAACATTCCTTTTCAGTCTCAACTCCCTTTTCCTCCTCCCTTTTGCATAATTTCACTTGTGAGGTGCCTTAAGGATCTGTTAACACCCCTTTTACTTCATGCCTCTTTGTGCCCTCTAGCAATTCTCATGGAAGGGTAGGATATCAAGGCATTTTATTATACTGACAGTATCCTCCTGTTTTTTCTTACATCCTCTGGTGATCCTGATCTGCACACTTTACAGAGTTGTTTAAAGGCTATGGCACCTTGGCTTCTCTCTCTCAAACTGGTCTTAAATCCTGAAAAGACTGTAGCATGTTGGATCACTGGCCATCTTACTTATCCCTCCCTTAGCTCCCTTTCTAGTTGATATATCAATTCCACTTACTGATTCTTTTCATTATTTTGGGAGTTATTTTTTTATTCTGAACTAACCTTTCACAACCAAATCTTTAACATTGTAAAATCAGGATTTCTACTGGTATGCCAAATGCGTTCCTTGTGCAATCTTCTTGAGACTAGTTATGCCTTTCTGATATCTCACCTTGGCTATTGCAATATCACTTATGCTGGTAATTACCCAACATCAAATGAACAACTTCAAATATTGCAAAACTCTTGCTGTCCAGTTTGTGTGTCCTTCATATAGACATCACCATGTCTCACCACTCCTTATTAAACTTCCAGTATTGGATTTGGTTCAAAATACTTATTTTAGCACACAAGACAGTTTTATTTATTTATTTTAAAAATTTCTATACCACCTATAACTAGGTGGTGTACAAAAAGACATTCACATTTTCTTAAGTGTTCCTGTCTCCTTCTCATCTATGGTCACAAAAAAGAGGGAATACAGCATACAAAAGCAACCAACCAACCAAACAAAGCAAACACTGGGCCTTCAGGACTGAGAAAAATGTAGTCCTTTATTTATAATGAAGACCCGACACGGTCCGTGTTTCAGTGTACAAATGCCTGCATCAGGGGTCAAGGGACTCCTATAGGTCAGCAAAATGATTAGTTGACAAGGATGTGGAATAAACAATCAGGATATATTACCCGCTGTTTAAACAGCTCGTTTGTAGGACGCCTTCAGTCGTGTAAACCGCCAAAAGGCGTCCTACAAACGAGCTGTTTAAACAGCGGGTAATATATCCTGATTGTTTATTCCACATCCTTGTCAACTAATCATTTTGCTGACCTTTAGGAGTCCCTTGACCCCTGATGCAGGCGTTTGTACGCCGAAACACAGACCGTGTCGGGTCTTCATTATAAATAAAGGACTACATTTTTCTCAATCCTGAAGGCCCAGTGTTTCCTTCTCATCTATGACCATATCCTACAGTACCTCACGATCTCTTTGAGATCTCAACACCGATCACCTTGTTTTTCGAGCACCTTACCTGGCCCATTACAAATAAAGGGGTTCCGCAAGTAAATTTAGGTAGGGGCATTTGCACCACATTTCCATTGGTGCAAATGGACGCGCCTGAAATTATGTGCGACCCTTGCACTTAAGCACTATTCTATAAACCATGCCTAACTTTAGGCACGGCTTATAGAATAGCGCTTAAGCGTTTTTTTTTTTCCGTGATGATGTTTTAGGCACGATTTATAGAATTCACCCCTATATGTGTGAATGGGAGACATGTCCATGCCCCACTCATGTGTATGTTCCCTGTGCAATTGTGCGTTAATGAACTTTGCACGTACACGTTAATGCATACAGTTCTGAATTGCCCTGTTTGTGTTTTTTAAAAGGGTACATTGTTGAAAAGAGGAGAAACAAAGTTAAATAAACACATTATACTGCACTGGAGGCCTATGGAGAGATGACATGTTTTATGTTATTTTAACTATCTATCTATCTATCTATATACATATCTATACCTATAATTCATATTTATCTATCAATATATCTAGATAAAACAGAAAACAACATGGTTTTCCTACCCAAGAAAAATTCCAAGGCTACCTACTATGTACAGTGTGTTTCTTACCTTCAGCTACATGGAAACCCTGGAACTTTACAGGCTGAGCATAGTTGATCATTGTTGATAAATAAGGATGAATATTGGTCGTAGCACCTACATATTTATATGAGGCCATCCATGCCTGTTCATCTTCAACTGTTATCAAGCCCTGCAACATATGACAAAAAAGCACAGCATGCAAAATTACTTCCCGCATCAGTGGGTGTAAAAGCACTCTTACCAGTTTCAGCTACACATCACAGCATCAGTAAGCACCAAGGCAAAAGCTGAGAGAACGCAACAAGTTTATGATGAACACAATGCATTGTGTGAAATAAGTTAATACACTTTTCTGGATAATTACATGCCTAACTAAAAAATAAGATGGGAGAGTTAGAATATATAGTACTATACGTCTAGCTCCATCTCTACCTGTTTTCAAATCTATGCTGAAACCCCACCTTTTCATTGCTGCTTTTAGCTCCTAGCCACAATTGCCCTCCCCTTGTCCCTTCCTCCCTTCTCACCCATTACGTCCCTCACCCGTAACTGTCTTGTTTGTCTGTATTACTTAGATTGTAAGCTCTTTTGAGCAGGGACTGTCTCTTTGTATCAGGTGTTCAGCTCTGCGTGCGTCTGGTAGCGCTATACAAATGCTAATAATAATAATGATAAGGTAGATATAATAGGCATCTCAGAGACTTGGTGGAAAGAGGACAATCAATGGGACACTGTGATAACAGGGTACAAATTGTATCGCAATGATAGAGAGGATCAGATTGGAGGGGGGTTGTGCTATATTTTAAAGAGGGAATTGAGTCAAATAAAATAAACATTCCACATGACACAGATAGCAGCGTGGAATCATTATGGATAGAAATTCAATGTGTGAAGGGAAGGAGTATTCCTGTAGGGCTGTACTACCATCCGCCGGGACAGAATGAACAGACAGATGAAGAAATGTTTACAGAGATTTGGAAAGCTGGCAAATTGGGCAACACTATAACAATGGGTGATTTCAGTTACTCCGATATTGACTGGATAAATGTTACATCAGGGAGTGCCAGACAGATAAAATTTCTAGATGTAATAAACGACTGCTTCTTGGAGTAGTTGGTCCAGGAACAGACAAGAGGGGGAGCCATTTTGGATATGGTCCTTGGTAGTGCAAGAGGTGGCAGTGTTGGGTCCCCTTGAAACAGTGATCATAACATGATCAAGTTTGAGCTACTATCTGGGATGTACCCGCAAAGGAAATCTAATGTAGCTGCATTTAATTTTCGAAAGGGCAAATATAATAAAATGAGGAAATGGTTAAAAAGAAACTAAAAGGATCGGCTGTAAAGGTTAGGACACTAAATCAGGCGTGGACGTCATTCAAAAATACCATCTTGGAAGCCCAGATGCATTCCACGTATTTGCAAAGGTAGACAGAAGAGAAAACATCAGCCAGCATGGTTAAAAGGCGAAGTAAAAGAGGTCATTACAGCCAAAAGAATGCAAAAAGGACCCAAATGACGAAAATAAGAAGCAACATAAGCACTGGCAAGTCAGATGCAAAACATTAATAAAGAAGGCTAAAAGAGAATATGAAGAGAAACTTGTCGCAGGGGCTAAAACTCACAGTAACAACTTTTTCAGGTACATCAGAAGCAGAAAGCCCGTGAGGAAATCCATGGGACCATTAGATCACAAAGGAGCAAAAGGGGTTCTCAGGGAGGACAAGGCCATAGCGGAGAAACTGAATGAATTCTTTGCTTCTGCCTTTATGGAAGCAGATGTAAGATATCTGCCTGTATCGGAAATAGTTTTCAAGGGTGATGATGCGGAGGAACTGAAAGAAATCTTGGTGAATCTGGAAGATGTACTGAGCCAAATTGGCAAAGAACAGTAAATCACCTGGAGCAGATGGCATATAGCCAAGGGTACTCAAAGAACTCAAGCCTGCTGCTACTGTTTCCTGTGCCAGCCCGGAAGTTTACCTCAGAACAGTTAAATTGTACAGCGCTGCGTAACCCTAGTAGCGCTTTAGAAATGTTAAGTAGTAGTAGTAGTAACAGAGCCACGGTCCTGCGCCTTTGCCTTGGTTGTTTATTAGTGCGGACCCGGTGAGGTGCAACGGGCGGGATATCGTGCTGCATGGTGGGTGGATGAAAGGGGAGAGAGCAACAGGGCAAGGATGGGAGAGGCAGTGGATCCGGGGAAGGATGCGATTGGGACTGGGGAGGCTTTTACTTGGGGCCGGACTCATGATGGACTCAGCTAATCTGGGATTGGGCCCTGCTTCACCACTGATCACCACCACCTTCAGCCCAAAGCCTCTCAGCAGGTAAAACAAATATGTGTCATTGTGGGCTTTTGGGTGAGGGTGGGCTCTTTACTGCAGTGCTGGGGGGGCAGAGTTGGTGGGTTTCTGGGCAGGGATGGGCTCAGTGCCCAGGTTAAAATAATAATTTAAAAAAGGTGTTTTATGTTGGCTTTTGGGTGGGGGTCATCTCTGCAGTGCCCAAGCATGAAAAATTTAAATGTTTTACATTTAATGCTGATTGCTGATGTGCTTAAGGGTGGAGGGAGGGGGAGATTCGGAAGAGTAGGGGAGATGCCAGACTATGGGGGGACAGGTAGACGGTAGTACAGGGCTCATGCTAGGCTATAGGGAGGGGTGGGGGGAGCTAGGGTAGAGCTGATGCCTAGCTGCGGGATAGGTGATGGGGAAGGAACAGATAGGGCTAATGCTGGGCTATGGGGATGGATGAAGGTTAAAAAAGAAGGGAAGGGCAGGGCAGGGAAGGGCTGATGCTGGGCTACAGGACAATTTGTAATTTTTGGTCCTTTATTCTGTAATTCATGAGGGTTGGTATGGGTTCTGCATATGACCAAGGTCAGAGATTCTGCTGGCATGTGGTTTGTGTGGTGTTATGAGTCTGAGTTGTTTGAATTTTCCAATGGAATGCATATTCCTACTATGTATATTCACCGCTGCCTTTATAAAAGCACTGTTGTTGATATTCGTGTTCAGAATTGGTGTTAAGAAGCTTCTTTGCAGGCTTTAGTGTTACTTCACAAAGCACCTGGCAGTGAAGGAATTTTGTATTACTATTATTGAGGTGCCACCAGAATTTGAACATATTTTTCCTATCTAATTATATTGCAGGATCCTGCCATGTGTGTTGAGAGGTTTGCCGTTGTAGTAGACAAACGTATGGTCAATTTTAAGATATGGGATAATGTAATTATATTTAAAATATCAATTTTTCCATTAACTATGTATGTGGTTATATTGATGCAGGGTAGCTGTTGGGCAGACTACTTAGAAATCCATCATCAAGTGCATTCTAAGGCATTATTTTGTAGGATCCCAAGAGACACTACTCATATTTATATACACAGTGCATGTCCACCCATATTAGCTCTGGGCCCACCCAAAATCTCAGGTCTGGCTACAGGGATCTGTACTGGGACACTGCTATTTAACATATTTATAAAAAATATGGAAATTGGAACGACGAGTGAGGTGATTAAATTTGCAAAGGATACAAAACTATTCAAGGTTGTTAAAACACATGTGAACTGTGAAATATTGCAGGAAGACCTTAGGAAATTGGAAGACTGGGCATCCAAATGGTAGATTAAATCTAATGTGGAGAAATGCAAAGTGATACACATTGGAAAGAATAATCCGAATCATAGTTACCTGATGCTAGGGTCCACCTTGGAGGTCAGCGATCAAGAAAAAGATCTGGGTGTCATTGTAGATAATACGCTAAAATCTTCTGCTCAGTGTGCGGTGGCGACCAAAAAAGCAAACAGGATGCTAGGAATGATTAGGAAAGGGATGGTGAATAAGACTGAAAATACTATAACGCTTTTGTATCTCTCCATGGTGCGTCCGCACCTTGAGTATTGCGTTCAGTTCTGGTTGCCATATCTCAAAAAAGATATAGTGGAATTAGAAAAGGTTCAAAGAAGAGCGACCAAAATGATAAAGGGGATGGAACTCCTCTCATAACAGGAAAGGCTAAAGAGGCTAGGGCTCTTCAGCTTGGAAAAGAGATGGATGAGGGGGAATATGAATGAGGTCTACAAAATCCTGAGTTATGTAGAATGAGTAGAAGTAAATCGATTTTTTACACATTCCAAAAGTACAAAGACTAGGGGACACTCGATGAAGTTACATGGAAATACTTTTAAAACAAATAGGAGGAAATATTTTTTCACTCAATGAATAGTTAAGCTCTGGAACTCTTTGCCGGAGGATGTGGTAACAGTGCTTAGTGTATCTGGGTTAAAAAAAAAAAGGTTTGGACAAATTCCTGGAGGAAAAGTCCATTGTTTGCTATTGAGACAAGACAAGGGAAGCAACTGCTTGCCCTGGGATTTGAAGTATGGAGTGTTGCCACAATTTAGGTTTCTGCCAGGTACTTGTGTCCTGGCTTGGCCACTGTTTGGAAAACACCCGAAGTATTATTTCTTTTCACATCCAAGATTTATGCACTCACTTCTTCATTGGTTCTTATCAGGAAAATCTAATTTTTACTTGTTTTCTACACTATTTTAATATCCAAACTTTGTAGTCATTTTATTTGAGCCTTCTTTATAAACTGTTGGCTTGGGGGCATTCTGTTTCGACATGCGCCATGTTTCACTGATGCTGTCTCAAGGAACCCCCATCAATTAGCCCAACCCATCTTGCCGACTACTCTCTTACTTCAGAATAGTCAGCAAGATGGGTCGGACTAATTTAAGGGGGTATTCTATAAAGTGGAGGAGTGGCCTAGTGGTTAGGGTGGTGGACTTTGGTCCTGAGGAACTGAGTTTGATTCCCACTTCAGGCACAGGCAGCTCCTTGTGACTCTGGGCAAGTCATTTAACCCTCCATTGCCCCATGTAAGCCGCACTGAGCCTGCCATGAGTGGGAAAGCGCGAGGTACAAATGTAAAAAAAAAAAAGTACCCCTAAATTTAGGCACGGTTTATAGAATACACCTAGCGCCCTTGTGCGCGACTAAATTTAGTCATGGGCAGTTATGCCAAATAACACTTGGTGTAAATGCCAATGCCTAAATCAGGCACAGACCAGGTGTATTCTATAATAATGTGCATAGCTTTTAGAAATGCCCACGACCCGCTCATTAATCGCCCATGGCCATACCCCCTCTTCAACTACATGCTTTAGAATTTACGTGCATTACTTTACAGAATACGCCAATTAGTGTCAATAATTGCTTGTTAATTGCAATTATCAGCACTGATTGGCTTGTTAGCTAATTAAGTTGCGTGCACAAATCCAGAATATGACCAAATTTGCATGCGCAACTTAAGTCGCACTATATAGAATCTGGGGGCATGTGGAGAAAGTGAGATGGTTTAGAGGTGTGTCAGGGATGAGGCCAAAAATGACCTGGCTAACATCGATATTCAGTCCCAGCTGTACAAGTCAGACTGCTGCAGAAAAAGCAGCTCTTATTTTATATGGCAACTTATCTGTATAAAGTTAGTACTGCATAGTCAGTGGTCAGGTTTATGGAGAGATCCTTGATGTATATACACATACAGGCCAGGATTCAGTAAACGGTGCCCAAATTTAGGTGCCAGAAAAAAATTGGCACGGAGCGTTATTCTATAGACAGCAACCCAAGCTGAGCGCTCTTTATAGAACAGCACTTAGAGCATTTGTGGAGAAAAAAAATGATGCTGCAGGACTCAAGAGCTAATGGAACCCTGCTGATGTGACAGCATAAACATATGCGCTGTTTTGCATGACTAGGAACAAACAATTCTTCCTGTTTCCCAGCCTTCACCCTTTGCAGCAATAAATATGAGAACATTTTGCACATGCCCTGCCAAGAAGATAATAGCTAGAGGGTTTGGTTAAAAGTTAGTGGAAAGTTAGAAGATAAGAAATGCCATACTGGGTCAGACCAAGTCCAGCTTCCTGTCTCTGACCGCGGCTAATCCAAGTCAGAAGTGCCTGGCAGGATCCCAAAGAACAACAGTCCTTTTTCAAATCTAGGGTTAAGCAGTGGATCTTTCCTCCAGGAACTTATCTATCCCTTTTAAACTCAACTATGATAACCGTTTTCACCACATCCTCTGACAACATATTTTACAGTTTGCTATGCACTGACAGAAAATATATTTTCTCTCATTTGTTAAAAAAAAAGGAGACATCCTTTCAATAAAGAATCATTGGTGATTATCTCCTGGTTGTCTTCCCTTCCTTTTGGCCACTGCTGCTCTGTTGTCCACATTAAATTTCATTTACCATTTAGAAGCCAGTTCCCCCCAGTCTCATAAGGTCCTTCTGAAATTCCTTGCAATTGGTTTGTGAGTTAACTACTTTGAATAATATTGTGTCCAATTTTATCACGGCCTCACTCCTATATAGTGCAGTCATAGTGTAATCATACAGTGAGTGCTTTCCACTTGCCTGAAATGAAAATATTAAGACAGATAGTTTATATGACACTCACCTTTTTCACACTGTTCACAGCCACCTCTTTTTGACTGAGATCATCTGCAGAAAGTTCATTCCCAAATTTGAACTCTGGATGTGCTTCTTCATCTTGGTCAGCTATGGGATACACAGAAATGTCATAAAAGCCATAAATGTTTAATTTTTAATAGGAAACTTGGTATACCACCTTTCTTAAAGGAAAATCAAAACACTGTACATATAACTAGGTAAATTATGAAAGAAAACGAACTACAATCATCACAGGAAAGGACAGGAAAAGAAGAGAGAGAGAGAAAATAAAAGGAGAAAAGTGCTGCCATTCAGACGGATGGGCACTGAACAGACAGGCTAATGGTGGGCGGGAAACACAAGGGAAAACATGAAGGGTCTTCAGAAGAATAGCAAGTTGATTAGAAAAGAACGACCGAAGTCAACATGAAGGAGTGTAAGGAGTAATTACACGAGGAGAGATAGGCTGGGGAACAATGATGAAGAACCTTATGGGACACAGTCAAAATCCTGTGCTGAATTCGGAACTGAATGGGTAACCAGTGAAACTGAACAAAAACAGAAAGAAATTTGGTTGAAACAATTGGTGCATGCCAGGAGTCTGATGGCAGTACTTTGAACCGTATGCAGTCTTTTTAAAGAAGAAAATGAGAGACTGGAAAAGATGATATTACAGTAATCCAGCACGTTAGTTCCTGCAAATTATGTTAAATGTCTAAACATAAACAGTTATCTGACCACAAAGGCTTGTGAAAAACACTTGAATGGCAATTCTAGAACAGGTGCCTACAATTAGGCACCTTGTTAGGAGCTTATTCTGCAAGGGGAAATAGGTATCTACTTTCCTTTAAAGGATACTGGCTTAACTGGCAGTTAGGCATGAGTACTTATGCCAGCCCTGGAGCTGACACAGATGTGGGTGCCTAAATGGTGAAGACATGCACTACTTTATAGCATTCTCTATGATATGCATGTAGGTGTGATCCCTCCCCCCATTTGCAAATACGCACTATAGAAGATAGACACGTATTTACAGAATATTGCTTAGGTGAAATGTTTGCAGATATGTGTGTAGATGCACACATATGAGAATATATACTAATATTTGAAACAGTTAAGTATTAACATACTACTGCCTATTGTATAAAATTGCTTCCTAAGCCCAGGAGGTGCCTTGTGGCAGAAGTTTCATGCAATGGTCCATTATGCAGGTAAAGTGATTCCTAGAAATCACAAATCTATAAGCTACAAAACTCAAAAGATGCACATTCACATAGAGATGAATTTTCAAGAAGCCGCTCAGAGGCATACAGAACTAATTAATGTGGGGCTCATTTTCAAAGCACATAGACTTACAAAGTGCTCACGTAACTTTGTAAGTCTATGTGATTTGAAAATGAGCATCTTAGTGAATCTAATGAGATAGGTGTTCGGCTAAAAATTTGGCTCAATCTAGCCAGTCAATATTTTGCTCAATAAAATATTGTTTAAAACCTTAAGAGTAGATCATCTCTCTGAATTAAACTGTACTGACTTTGCACCAACCACACTGAAAGATAAGATCTAGTTGACAGGAATTATATCATGGTCCCCCCTCTATAAATTGTTGATTGGATAATAAACATCCCTAGATGTTTTCTGTGGCTACAGTAAAGGCCTGGAACTCTCTTCCCTCATTGCCATTTGGAGAGGGAAGTGATTACTTTCCAAAAAAAAGAAAAAATCTTTGGGCCAAACTCCAGACCACAGCACTCCTGGCACAGGGAAGTCCTGATCCAGAGAGCCTAAAATGTCCCTATGCTATCTGGGTAAGTTTGCATGTATGAGATTCTTTGTTTGGGCCTTATTTAAGTTTATTCATGAAGAGATGATAGGACCTCATCACCCTACGTTAATAACACTGAGAAATAAAATTTCTAGAAAGACTCACCACATTCTGTTTCTTCTTCTATATCATCCTCTATCACTGGAGCAGCAGTTTCACCCGCCTCCATCATGCTTTTCAAAGCTTCAAGTTGTTCTATTGAAACAGAAAGGTCGCATAGGAGGGAAACGTTAGCCTGCTCCATATTGCGCAGCAATTCAGATCCAAGACCATCTATTTTATAAGGAAAAACAAGTATCTAAAATCTAAACTTACCAAAACACTTTTTATAAAAAATTATAAAAGTGCATTTCTATTAAATATCTTCAAGTTTACCAAATTGAAACTCAATACATTGTTGATCCCAACTGGTACATAAAGAAATTGGTCTCTCTCTTATGCATTATAAGGTTGATACATTAAGCTCCAGAATTTAGAAAAACTTAAGACAAATCTTTAATGGATGCTTTATTTATTTATTTTATTACATTTGTACCCCGCGCTTTTCCCACTCATGGCAGGCTCAATGCGGCTTACATGGGGCAATGGAGTGAATAACACTAAGGCCATTTTTTTTTGTTACTAAAGTCAAGTAAGAATTTGCTTATACTGCTTGGTAATAACCAACATTAACATGTCAAAACTGCAAAATCTCTGTGTTAACTGTTGGGGGTGTTCCCACCATTTCTGGGAGGGCTTTTGTACAGTTAATGCAGAGAAAAAGTTGCTATTACATATTAACTGCATGGCAGATTACATGTGATGAAGTTAACTATACTTCTTGAGTTAGCATTAAGTGAGCTCATTATGCACCACAATGCATTACATTATATTACATCAAGAGCTTCTATTCTGCAATAACCTGATCAATTCCATGCGGATAACATAGTTAAAAAGAGAACCAGAACAACCATCATGGTATTAAGCTCCATGCTATCAGGTACAATCCCCAGCCCTATATGGCATTTTCTGCAGTGGCTGTTTTAATACATGTTAATAGTTGTGGGCCCATGCCAACTATTAGCTCTTGGTAATTATGTTAAACAGTTAATGAAGCTTCACAATTAGGCCCCTGTGTCCCACACTAGAAAAAAGGGAGCTCAGAGATCCCATGCATCTTGACAATCCTGAATCCCCTTTATGTGGTTTTAGGCATGCTCCTTATATTCATCATGTAATATATTAGCAGTTTCATTATAATATGCATGAGGCTCATCTTTGTATTTTTTTGGAACTTGCAAAGGTGCTCTGCTAATGTAAGTAACACTTGGAATAGGATGGGGATGCCACACTCGTGACATGATAGCATTATTTAAGAATGATAAGCCAAAATTGCTTGCCTACACCTCAATCAGTTAAATGCCTCACTTAAACATCCTCTGAAACAGTTACACAGCTAAGCTCCGTATGAAGCAAAGAGAGAACAAGCTGCAGTAATATACATTCATTTATTAACACTATAACAACAGTAAAATGACCAAATGTAAGCAATGAGGTAAACCTGGAGATGGCAAATTGAATCCTAGTAATAGGACTAACATGAAACAGTATCAGAAATATAAACATATAACAGCACTGTAAAACAATCATAGAACACAAATATAATAAATGTCATCAGAATAAAAATGATATCATAATAGGAATCCCTGCAAAAACATTCATATAACATAGATAAGATACTCACCATGTTACCACAATACATATGAAACCTTTAACTAGCATGCATTAGAACATTCAAATAATTGAGATATGATGCTAATGCTGTCCTTAGAATTCAATACAAGGTAGAGAAGGGGCATGTGCAGTAGAAATATATAGATAGGACAAACTGAAGGTAAGTTATATATATACAGTTGAGTGCACAATCTCTTTTAATTGAAAGGAAGCTCTGGAATGAGTGGGCACAGGAAGAAGATGAAAGGGGTCAGACTCAGAAGTAATCCAAGGAAATACTTCCTCACAGAAAGGGTGATGAATTCATGGAATGGCCTCCCAGTGGAAGTAGTGGAGACAAAGGCTGTATCTGAATTCAAGAAAGCTTGAAACAAGTGCACAGGATCTCCAAGGGAGAGGAAGGGATAGTAGATGGCATGCATGGGCAGACTGGATAGGCCACATGGTCTTTATCTGTCTTATTTTTTTTTGTTTCTATGCTTCTAATAAGATATGATGAACTAGCTTTTTGAATCCCTTTCCTTCCCCTGGTAAGTTCAACACACGCTTTCTCTGCCCCTGCTCCAGGGTGAAAACCTCCCATTTTTCATCCTCTCACCACCCCCTATCTATTCATCTATTCTCTACCGTCTAGTAACACTCTGCATGCTATTGTTCTTTCTCCCCACCCATAAGCATTAACTCTCTTCCCTCCCTAACTCCCAACAAGACTTCGGTTCTGTCCATCCCCAAGGTCTCCTCTCCCCAGGCACAATCCCTCACATCACCTTTCTCCATTCCACTCCCCCTCTCTTGGTATGTGCTCACTGCCTTCCACCCTTCTTCAGTCACTTCTGTGCTCCCCTCCCCCCCCCCAAAAAAAAATAAGTGGAGGAGTAGCCTAATGATTAATGCAGTGGGCTTAGAATCTGGGGAACTGGGATCAATTCCCACTGCAGCGTCTTCTGACTCTGGGCAAAAAAAACCCTCTTAGATTGTGAACCAACTATGTGCAGAGAAAGTACCTCCATATAATTGTAAACTGCTTTGGTTGTACCACAGAAAGGTGGTATATCAAATCCATGACCCTTTACAGGAAGAGCAATAAGCTAGCCTGGGGCAAAGTGAGTGGATAGTCAGTCACCGCATGTATTAAAGGCTTGGGAGAAGAGCCAGGCTTTCATCTGCTTCCTGAAATAGAGGTGGTCTTGTGTTAGGCATAGCCCCTCTGGGAGAGAGTTTTCCAAAGTGTGACGACTACTCATGAGAAGGCATGCTGGTGGATATCACACTGTGTAGTTTTTTTAAAATGAGGGTACAGATAATGATGCTCCTCCTTGAGAGGATTTTAGAGGCCTCAAAGAGGGCCAACTAATTCTTTAAGTAATCTGGTCCATTTTGTCCAAGGACCTTAAAAATCAGAGCTTTAAATTTGTCCCTGTAAGGTACTAGTAGCCAGTGTAGTTTTTGCAGGAAAGGTGTGATGTGGTCACACTGCTTGCAAAATTCTGAGTTAGTTGGAACTGGTACAAACTGTTTTTGGTTTGACTAATGAACAGGGCATTACAGTAGCCCCGTCAAGATGTTATCGTGGCATGGATTACTGTGGTCAGATCCATTTTTTCAATGTGTGAGAGAAATTTTGTAGTTGCTGCAGGTGATACAGTTTTCAAAGCTTGCTTAATTCCAATGTTTCACAAACTCCAAGGTGTCCGGCGAGCTTGGATTTAATGGCAATGCGCTAATGTTGCCATTAGCGTGCAGCCATTAACAAAAACTAGTGAATGAGCCCTTACTACCACCTCTTTTGTAGGCAGTAAAGGCTCATATGCTAATTACATGCTAATCAGTTAGTGAGTGGTAATCTAGCTGTGCTGAAAAGCTCATACACACCCCTCTCTGCCTCCAGACAAAAAAACTAATTTTATTTTTTAGTATACCAGTAGCACATACCTCAGTGTGCCTCATGGATGCCATTTTAAGCTGTTGTAAGCATATGATAGTGCTTACCTCAGTTTGGTAAAAGGGCCTCTAAACGTTTCCTTAGCTCCTTTAGGTATTGGATCTCTCTAAATGTAGTGGTCTGGAGTGGTTTCTGTCAGGCTTTCAAGGCAGAAACTAGGTTTGTGAGCCCTTGGGCCACTGCCATGGAGCAGCAGTGGTAGGCAAAACCACCCCACACCAGAGACAAGGCAGAACTCTGACAGAAACAGCTAGACTTCACCTGCGCTTGGCCGCCCTTCCCCGGGAGTTGAGCCCCTGGGTACAGGCGGCCGGCAGGACTTACCAGACAGAACAGGCACTGGATACCAACTAGGCTGAACAGGGACTGAGGGTCAGAGGGAAAGGGTATGATACATACCTGTAGCAGTTGTTCTCCGAGGACAGCAGGCTGATTGTTCTCACGACTGGGTGACGTCCGCGGCAGCCCCCACCAACCGGAAATAAGCTTCGCGGGACGGTCGACACGCAGGGCACGCCCACCGCGCATGCGCGGCCGTCCTCCCGCCCGTGCGCGACCGCTCCCGCCAGTTGAATGACTAGCAAAAAATATGAAATACACAACTCCAAAGGGGAGGAGGGAGGGAAGGTGAGAACAATCAGCCTGCTGTCCTCGGAGAACAACTGCTACAGGTATGTATCATACCCTTTCTCCGAGGACAAGCAGGCTGCTTGTTCTCACGACTGGGGTATCCCTAGCTCTCAGGCTCACTCAAAACAAGAACCCAGGTCAATTGAACCTCGCAACGGCGAGGAAACAACAGAAATTGACCTACGAAGAACAACTAACTGAGAGTGCAGCCTGACCAGAATAAATTCGGGTCCTGGAGGGTGGAGTTGGATTTACACCCCAAACAGATTCTGCAGCACCGACTGCCCGAACCGACTGTCGCGTCGGGTATCCTGCTGGAGGCAGTAATGTGATGTGAATGTGTGGACAGATGACCACGTCGCAGCCTTGCAAATCTCTTCAATAGTGGCTGACTTCAAGTGGGCCACTGACGCTGCCATGGCTCTAACACTATGAGCCGTGACATGACCCTCAAGAGTCAGCCCAGCCTGGGCGTAAGTGAAGGAAATGCAATCTGCTAGCCAATTGGAGATGGTGCGTTTCCCGACAGCGACCCCTAGCCTGTTAGGGTCGAAAGAAACAAACAATTGGGCGGACTGTCTGTGGGGCTGTGTCCGCTCCAAGTAGAAGGCCAATGCTCTCTTGCAGTCCAATGTGTGCAACTGACGTTCAGCAGGGCGGGTATGCGGCCTGGGGAAGAATGTTGGCAAGACAATTGACTGGTTAAGATGGAACTCCGACACCACCTTCGGCAGGAACTTTGGGTGGGTGCGGAGCACTACTCTGTTGTGATGAAATTTGGTATATGGAGCATGAGCTACTAGGGCTTGAAGCTCACTGACCCTACGAGCTGAAGTAACTGCCACCAAGAAAATGACCTTCCAGGTCAAGTACTTCAGATGGCAGGTATTCAGTGGCTCAAAAGGAGGTTTCATCAGCTGGGTGAGGACGACGTTGAGATCCCATGACACAACAGGAGGCTTGATAGGGGGCTTTGACAAAAGCAAGCCTCTCATGAATCGAACGACTAAAGGCTCTCCAGAGATGGCTTTTCCTTCCACACGATAATGGTAAGCACTAATCGCACTAAGGTGATTCCTTACTGAGTTGGTCTTGAGGCCAGACTCTGATAAGTGCAGAAGGTATTCAAGCAGGTTCTGTGCAGGGCAAGAACGAGGTTCTAGGGCCATGCTCTCACACCACACGACAAACCTCCTCCACTTGAAAAAGTAACTCTTTTTAGTGGAATCCTTCCTAGAGGCAAGCAAGACCCGGGAGACACCCTCAGACAGACCCAACGCAGTGAAGTCTACGCCCTCAACATCCAGGCCGTGAGAGCCAGAGACTGGAGGTTGGGGTGCAGCAACGCTCCGTCGTTCTGCGAAATGAGAGTCGGAAAACACTCCAATCTCCACGGTTCTTCGGAGGACAACTCCAGAAGAAGAGGGAACCAGATCTGGCGGGGCCAAAAGGGCGCGATCAGAATCATGGTGCCGCGGTCTTGCTTGAGCTTCAGTAAGGTCTTCCCCACCAAAGGTATGGGAGGATAAGCATACAGGAGGCCGGTCCCCCAATGGAGGAGAAAGGCATCCGACGCTAGCCTGCCGTGTGCCTGAAGTCTGGAACAGAACAGAGGCAGCTTGTGGTTGGTCTGAGAGGCGAAAAGGTCCACCGAGGGGGTGCCCCACGCTCGGAAGATCTTGCGTACCACTCTGGCATGGAGCGACCACTCGTGCGGTTGCATGACTCTGCTCAGTCTGTCGGCCAGACTGTTGTTTACGCCTGCCAGGTACGTGGCTTGGAGGAGCATGCCGAACCGACACGCCCAACGCCACATCCCGACGGCCTCCTGGCACAGGGGGCGAGATCCGGTGCCCCCCTGCTTGTTGACGTAATACATTGCAACCTGATTGTCTGTCCGAATTTGGATAATTTGACAGGACAGCCGATCTCTGAAAGCCTTCAGTGCGTTCCAGATCGCTCGGAGCTCCAGGAGGTTGATCTGCAGATCCTTTTCCTGGAGGGACCACAGACCCTGAGTGTGGAGCCCATCGACATGGGCTCCCCACCCCAGGCGAGATGCATCCGTCGTCAGCACTTTCGTGGGCTGCGGAATTTGGAATGGACGTCCCAGGGTCAAATTGGTCCGGATGGTCCACCAGAGCAGTGAAGTGCGGCAACTGGTGGAGAGGCGGATGACATCTTCTAGATTCCCGGTGGCTTGAAACCACTGGGAAGCTAGGGTCCATTGAGCAGATCTCATGTGAAGACGAGCCATGGGAGTCACATGAACTGTGGAGGCCATATGACCCAGAAGTCTCAACATCTGCCGAGCTGTGACCTGCTGAGACGCTCTGGTCTGCGAAGCCAGGGCCAAGAGATTGGTAGCCCTCGCTTCGGGAAGGTAGGCCTGAGCCGTCTGGGTATTCAGCAGCGCTCCTATGAATTCCAGAGACTGAGTAGGCTGGAGATGGGACTTTGGGTAATTTATCACAAACCCCAGCAGCTCCAGAAGTTGAATAGTGCACTGCATGGACCGGAGGGCTCCTGCCTCCGAGGTGCTCTTGACCAGCCAATCGTCGAGATATGGGAACACGTGCACTCCCAGCTTGCGTAGATACGCCGCCACCACCACGAGGCACTTTGTAAACACTCGTGGGGCAGAGGCGAGCCCAAAGGGCAGCACACAATACTGAAAGTGCCGTGCGCCCAGGCGGAATCTGAGATACTGTCTGTGAGCTGGCAGTATCGGGATGTGAGTGTATGCGTCCTTTAAATCCAGGGAACATAGCCAATCGTTTTTCTGAATCATTGGCAGAAGGGTGCCCAAGGAAAGCATCCTGAACTTTTCTTTGACCAGGAATTTGTTCAGGCCTCTCAGGTCTAGGATGGGACGCATCCCCCCTGTTTTCTTTTCCACAAGGAAGTACCTGGAATAGAATCCCTGCCCTTCCTGCCCGGGTGGTACGGGCTCGACCGCATTGGCGCTGAGAAGGGCGGAGAGTTCCTCTGCAAGTACCTGCTTGTGAAGGGAGCTGAAAGACTGAGCTCCCGAAGGACAATTTGGAGGCAGGGAGGCCAAATGCAGGGCGTATCCGCACCGCACTATTTGGAGAACCCACTGGTCGGAGGTTATGAGAGGCCACCTTTGGTGAAAAATTTTAACCTCCCTCCGACCGGCAGATCGTCCGGTACGGACACTTGTAGGGCGGCTATGTTCCCGTGGATCCAGTCAAAAGCCCGTCCCCGGCTTTTGCTGTGGAGGCGCAGGGGGCTGCTTAGGCGCACGCTGTTGACGAGAACGAGCGCGCTGGGGCTGTCCCTGTGCCTGGCGAGGCCTTCGGGCCGGCTGGTTGTACCTACGCTTTGCAAAAGAATAGGGTGCAGCCTGCCGTGCCCGGGAAAAACGCCCACCCGTGGGGGCGGGTGCTGAAGGCGCCCGGTGGGAGAGCTTGTCGAGAGCGGTTTCCCGCTGATGCAGTTGGTCCACCATCTGCTCGACCTTCTCACCGAAAATGTTATCCCCCCGGCAAGGGACGTCAGCCAGTCTCTGCTGGGTGCGGTTGTCCAGGTCAGAGGCACGCAGCCATGAGAGCCTGCGCATCACTATACCTTGGGCCGCAGCACGAGATGCCACGTCACAGGTGTCAAAAATCCCCCTGGACAGGAACTTTCTGCACGCCTTCAGCTGCCTGACCACCTCCTGATAAGGCCTGGACTGCTCCGGCGGGAGCTTATCGACCAGGTCCGCCAGCTGTTGCACATTGGTCCGCATGTGGATGCTCATATAGAGCAGGTAAGATTGGATGCGGGTCACGAGCATGGAGGATTGGTAGGCCTTCCTCCCAAATGAGTCCAGAGTGCGAGACTCCCGCCCCGGGGGCGCCGAGGCGGTATCCCTCGAACTCCGTGCCCTCTTGAGAGCAGAATCCACGACCGCTGAGTCATGGGGCAACTGGGGCCGCATGAGCTCTGGGTCAGAGTGGATCCTGTACTGGGACTCTGCTTTCTTGGGAATGGTGGGATTAGTTAGTGGTCGCACCCAGTTCCGGAGCAGCGTCTCCTTCAGGACATTGTGCAGCGGTACCGTGGAGGACTCTCTAGGTGGTGATGGATAGTCGAGGACCTCGAGCATCTCGGCCCTCGGCTCTTCCACAGAGACCACGGGAAAGGGAATGCTTATAGACATATCCCGCACAAAGGAGGCAAAGGAGAGACTCTCAGGAGGTGAGAGCTTCCTCTCCGGTGACGGCGTGGGGTCCGAGGGAAGGCCCGTAGACTCCTCTGAGGAGAAATATCTCGGGTCCTCCTCTTCCCCCCACGAGTCCTCATCCTCGGTATCGGACATTAGCTCATGTAGCTGCGTCCGGTACCGGGCCCGGCTCGACGTCGCGGCACCGAGGTCTCGGTGTCGTCGAGCGGTGGACTCCCGCGCCGGCGGGGACGGAGCTCCCTCCATCGACGTCGACGGGGACTCCACCTGCGTGGCTGTCGAGACCGGCACCGCAAGCGGCGGCGGTGTCGACTGCCCCGGCGCCGGGCTAGAGCTCGCCGGCGCCACAGTCATCGGCGCCGAGGGCGCAAGCACCCCCGGCGCCGGCACAGCCTGGCGCATCAGCCCTTCCAGGATCCCCGGAAGGATGGCTCTGAGGCACTCGTCCAGGCCCGCTGCCGGGAAAGGCGGTGGGGCCGGTAAGGGTGTCGGTGCCGGAAGCTGCTGGGGGCCAGGAGACGGCACCGAGGTGCCGGAACCCCGACGCGTCGGTACCTCCACCACCGACGGAGATCTCTCCTCTCTGCGATGACGCTTCGGCGTCGACTCCTCTTCAGGGTGCACCGAGGGCTCCCGGTGACGGCGCTTCTTGTCTTTTTTCCGGTGCACGTCACCGGTGCCGGAGGGCATGGAGGAGGAGGAGGTCGATCCCCCTCGGTCTCGGGGTACCGGGTCCGACAGGGTTCGGTCCCGTGGCTCACGAGTTGAGGGAGTGACCGGGGCCGACTGCCCACGCGGTCTCTCTACCCCACTCTCGCCGGCGGACCGGCGGGCCGACGGGACCTGTTCTCCTGGGGTCGCTGCCATCGGTGCCGATGTCTCGGGCATCGATACCGGTACCGAAGAACCGGTCTTCGATACCGATGCCGTCGAGGTCGACGTCGAGGGGCCGGCGCAAGTTCCAAAAAGACGGTCCCGCAGAACTTGCCTCGCAACCTGAGTCCGTTTCCGGAGACCGAGACACAAAACGCACGACTTGAGATTGTGCTCCGGCCCGAGGCACTGGAGGCACCAAGCGTGGGTGTCGGTCTGCGAGATCGGCCGGCCGCAGCGACCACACTTTTTAAATCCACTCGGGACCTTCGAGGACATCGACGGAAAAATCGCGTCGGCGAAGTCAAAGTCGGCAATGGTGGCTAAAATCACACCACGAAAACTGAAACCGACCGAGCGGCCACTAGGCCGCAACGAGGCGTCCCCGCTAGAAAGCGAGGGAAAAGAAGGAGCGCGTGCTCCACACGCGCAAAATTCTTTTTTTTTTTTTTTTTTTTTTTTTAATAAAAGAGAAAGAAGAAGAAGAAGAGGCCGAACAGGCCAAAAGCGACGATCCGCGTAAACGCGGTCGAAAAAATCCGGCGGCTGAAACGAGAGAGAGGGGAAAACACAACTCTCTCAGTCGCGGAAAAAAAGTAACTGGCGGGAGCGGTCGCGCACGGGCGGGAGGACGGCCGCGCATGCGCGGTGGGCGTGCCCTGCGTGTCGACCGTCCCGCGAAGCTTATTTCCGGTTGGTGGGGGCTGCCGCGGACGTCACCCAGTCGTGAGAACAAGCAGCCTGCTTGTCCTCGGAGAAAAGGAATATACATGGGCAGCAAGGCAGGAAACTGGGCTAGGACTCACAGACAGACAATACTACACAAAAGCAGGAAATGGACAAGCTACAGGACAGGAACTGAAAGCTGCCACGCAGCCACTGAAACAGGGTACAAATACTGACAGACAAGAGACAGGACTGAAAGCTGCAGAGCAGCAACTAAGCAAGAGACACAGACAAACAGAAACTAGACAAGGAATACAGACCAGAAACATGACTAGGGAAATAAGCAAATAAACCTAAGCTAAACTACACACAGACTAACTAGAATCAGACAAGGACTAAACAAGAAACCAGACTAGGCAGAAGTGCAACAAAGCACCAAAAAACCAGGGACCTTAGACGATGCAAAGGCAAACTCAGAAGGTTCCAGGTGGTAATAAACCCAACAGCAGCTGAAACTCAGCTGCAGGAATCATGAGGCAGCTACGGGTGAGGTTAGCTGCCAAACTTCAAACCAAGTCTGGAGGGCTGGAATATCTGGACCGGACCGGACCAGAAAGAAAGTCTGGAAAGTCTATGGCAGCCACCGGTTCTGGCCACCAGAGGGCAAGAGGAACACAAACCAAGACAAAGGGAGAAAGCATACTGAAGCACAGAGAGGCTTAGCACACACAGGTGCAGTATAGTGGAGTAATCAGAGCCATGCTGGAAGCAGCCAGCACACAGAGACAGAGAAAGAACTAACTCAGGAAGAACAGACAGAAGCCAGCTCGGAAGCTGACTGCCAGAAATAAGGTGAGTCTGAGAGGGGTCACGACCACAATCATGACAGTTTCTAATGAATTTAATATGTAGCTGTGTTTCTTTTTCCCCAGATTATTGCTTATCAGATCAGCTTTAAAAACATGGCTGGCTCTGGAAAGTGTTAAGAAAGGCTAAGTGGGACTCCTGATACAGTGATGGTAGATATAGAAGGAGATGTTACTGTTTTTAGTTACTGTTTATGTTAAACTGGGTTTTAATTTGTTTTACTATAGGTAGCGTATTGGGAGAGGGAGGGCCTAAAGAGATTTAAGAATTTAGAATGCTTCCTTGTGAAACAAAGCACTATGTCAGAAGCTTTTCTGTGTTAGAGATGCAACAGAATAAAAACACGGCAGAAGTAGCCCCCTTAACGACAAAACACAAGCAGCAACAACAAAAAGAAAGGAAGAGGTAGATCAATGTTCCAAAACAAGTGGTTATCTGCTAAAAAGTGACTCAATGCAGAACTGCATGTTGACCTCACATGCACTTGCCTCAGGAGTCAATTACATAGTCCTAATCAAAGTTGATAATTGCAAGCTTGTCCTGTATGACATGCAACCTTATCCCTGCGATTTACACTTGTACGCTGGTGGCTTTTGTATATCAGCTTTTGATGCTGTATTAGTGGAAGTTTCTTTGTCATATTATTATGCAATTATCAGCTTTGGCTGAGACTGTGTAATTAACTCCTGTGGTGCCGAAACACAGTTCTGCGTCGTCACTTTTTAGCCAATAAACCACTTGTTTTGGAACAACATTGGTCTACCCTCTTGTTCACTTTTTCTTGTTAGAGATGCAACAGTTCATATTGAGATAAGCTAATATAGGTACAAAACATAATATCATATGAACGTATACAAGATTAAGCAAGATGAATTGAATTGCAAGAGTCTATGTCAAAATGTAAAAGGACTGATGAGGAATGGAAGCATGAGCATAAGAATATTAAGGGGGTCTTTTACTTAGGCACGCTGGCATTTTTAGCGCGTTAAAAATAGGCATGCGCTAAATGCTAAAGACGCCCATAGGAATACATTGGCATCGTTAACGTTTAGCGCGCACTAAAAACACCAGCGCACCTTAGTAAAAGACCTCCTGAATGTCTTATAACATATCGTTTTATGACTTACTGTCTGATGGTCCACACACACAAAAAAATGTATATCAACTACCTTTAGAGTTATATTCATGTGGGGGTAGTTCTTTGACTGTAGTTGGATACTAGACCACAATTTGTTGTTTCAATTGCACAGTTCATTACAGCATATTTTTTTCAAATATATTTCAGTTTTAACCATTCAAAGAAATGTACTGGGTGGTATCTCAAGTGCTCTTTATCCCTTTGTTAATCTGCAGTTCACATGCATTTGACTTACTTTTTTCTACTTCAGGCTTTAGCCTTTTGTTTTTGATGAGTATCTTTCTTTTGAGGTCATTAGGAGAAGGCAGGGGTCTGTTGGCTTCCAGCTATAATAAAAGAAGTGAGAGATGATGCACTCAAGCATGATTTGGTATTTTTCTTAACCAGGGTGAAATAGAAGTCAACCAAATGACGAGCCAACTCGGGAGACGTTGCTTGAAAATCCTTGTATTCAAAGCACCAGGATGAGGACCCGACATGTGGTGGTTGCTTGGACACTGCGTTTTACAGGCATCTTTTATCCTGCTGATACTACTATTCCTACCAGCAATGTTGCATCAGCCACACAACCAATTACTCTAGCTCACAGAGAATTCTGGTGTGACCTCTTGAGGCAGGTGGCTCCATTTGCTGAAACACAGCCCGTGTCGGGTCCTCATTCTGGTGCTTTGAATAAAAGGATTTTCAAGCAACATTTTGAGTTGGCTTGTTATTTGGTTGACCTTTGCTTCATCCTGGTTTGTCTTTCTTCTCCTGAGAGGTTCCCTTCCTGTTTACTGTACTTTCATTAGCACAAGTCACCAATTATTGTTTCTCTCTGAAACTTCAACTCAGAATGACACCATTATTTTTTTCCCCATTTAGAATTTTCATGCAATCTTAAAATATAAAAATAATATATAAAAATATAGCACTCAGGCACACACATTAGTGCTTAAAAATGCATACTGTATTAACAATATCTACCTTTCATTTTCTTGCAATTTTATCTATGAAGATATCAAACATAAATATGTTTGCATGGTCTGAATTAAGGGAGCATAGCTATGCTACACTATACTATACTATATTATATTGTAAAATGTCTTATAGTCCACATTTTTCTGTTAAGATTCAATGTGGATTACAATAAAAAAAAAACCTCCCACAAATGGAGTAAAATCCAGCTTACACCAAAAAGATATAGGTTTACTGAAAATAAATTTTTAAATTTTTAGGAAACAGCAGGTAAGAGCTAGATCTTTTATGTTGGATGGGCAAACTATTCCAAATTTTTGTACTTAAAAGAATGTTCCACATATTTTGTTTCAGATTTGTTCTGCTTTATAATTATCAGTTTTCCAAAACAGAAATACATACACAACTCCAGGGCTGTCCAATGTACAGATGTTCAACATACAGTTCAACATACAGATATGACTACGGGAAACATTGCAAGGTTATCTCACTTTATCTCAGAGCTCCCACTGAATACAATAGGATCTGTAGTGAGGTAAAGGAAGATATCCAGCGACAAAACAGTATAAAACATGCATGTTTACTGTACATAAAATAAAACGCTTCCCTCCAAAAAAGAAAACACCTCCCCTACAATAAATCAAATTTAAAAGAATATAATTAATTATTCTCTCCCAATATCTGTGTGCGGACAGTTCATCACCAAGTCACTTCACCCCAGAGGCAGATACACACCCGAGAATTCATCATATGACACTTCACCACCATGGACAATTCAGCATATATTCAAGCTTGATGCATTCAACTTATGTATGGAAAAGTTGTGGCAAAAGTGTGGGGAGAGAGTGTGCCGATAATCATGACTTCTTTGTGTAATGTCCAAAGGAAACTAGAAGTACCAGCACACTATAGAATGACATGGGGACAACGTTTGTCCACATCCCCACCCCGTCCCCGCAAATCAAACTCCACCATACTAGTTTCATCAATTTCGATAAAAAACAATCACTCGCTTTTTGTACAAATGAGATTTTGTACTGTTGCGGAGACGGGGTGGGGATGAAGTCTGAGTTGGCGTCCCCATGGTCATTTTCTACAGTACACATTGGCGCCTTTTCTTTAGCACCTAAATATGAGTCTCGTTAAAATTCTTTGCACGTAGAAGTTTCATGAAGGTCATATTTAGGCACAAATGAACAGGCACTGATGCGTGCTGGCTCCCTCCCCCATTTGCCACAAGTTTTTCATGAATATAATTTGAATATATTTAGCTTGAATATGTGATGAAATGTTGCGTGGTGAAATGTCTGTAGTGAAGAAGTGACACGTGATGAACTGTTGCCTGATGAAATGTCATCAAACCCAATTTCTGTATCCCTTCATCCTTTACCTGTTTCTCATAAAAGACAAATAACAACCATGAATCTAGCATGACCCAGATTGGGTTTTTTTTTTAGGTTTTCTCTCCTTATTTATTCGTTTTTACTTCCTCTGAAGTTTTAAAGGCCCTTTTACTAAAGGATGTTAACCCCTTAGCACGTGGGTTAGTGTGTGAAAACAGACTACTGCACAAACGCATTAAAGCATTTTCTGGTATTTTTTCTGTTTCCATGCGCTAAACTGTGCATTAAATTGTTCTCCAATGGGGTTTGGCACGTGTGGAGCATGGGCCTGGAAGCATTAACCAACTATTGAATTATGATTATTGCACAATAAGGAGTCCTTTTACAAAGGCACGCTAGTGTTTTTAGTGCATGCTAAAAATAAGCATCCGCTAAAGGCTAGAGACACCCATAGAAATATATGGGTGTCTCTAGCGTTTAGTGTGTGCTAAAAATGCTAGCACGCCTTTGTAAAAGATCCCCTAAGGGCCTTATTCTATAAAGGTTATACTCCTAAATTATGAGCATAATCTATTTTAGAATTTAGGAGCATAAATTTAGGAGCAAAACAAGGCCCTAAGTCCTGAATTCTATATATGGAGCCCAGATTTGCGCACACAAGGATGAGCACGCAAATTAATTGAGTTACATGCCCTTAAGTTAATTGGCACCACTTAGGATTTGTACACCCATCTGGCAGCATGCTATTCTATAAGGCATGTTGTCTAACTCTACTAGGGCCTCTTTTACAAAGCGGCAGTAGGCCCAATGTGGGCTTACTGCTCGCTAAACAGGAAGTGCTGCTAGGCTACCGCAACAGCCTTGTGGTACTTCCCACTCCCAGCGCACCGTCATATCTGGCTCTACAAAAATATATTTATTTTGTAGCACCGGGTTGTACCTGGCAGTAATTGGGCAGTAACGTGCACTGCCCAGATACCACTGGGTTAGCGCAGGAGCCCTTACCGCCACCTCAATGGGTGGCAGTAAGGGCTCCCCCAGAAATGGCTGCTCATCAAGTGCTTTACTTGCCGCATGTCCATTTCCCACACATAAGAGCCTACCCTTTTACCAGCTGCGGTAAAATGGGGCCTCAGCATGTGTCAAAAACATACGCCAACACATGCTCCCTTTTGATGCAGCTTGGTAAAAGGGGCCCCTAGTGCGTAACTCAAAAGGGGCTTGGCCATAGGCATGTCAGGGGTATTCCAAAAAGTTGTGTGCATAGCTACAAAATACTGCCACAGAGTGCCTAACTTAGGTGCCAACATTTACACCAGGTTCCAGCAGCTGTAAGCCTAGCACCTAAAGTTAGGTGTGGGAATTAGTACTAAATGGAATTCTATAAAGGGTATGCGCCCTTTATGGAATCACACTTAGTGCAGATTTTTTTCCAGTGATGAATTCTGAATGCCATTTATAGGATCCCCTCCTATCTGGCTAATGCAGAGTTAACGCAGAAAGCACTAAGGATTTTCTTTTACTAAGCTGTGATAGCATTTTTAGCTTGTGGTAGAAATCAGCTGGCGGTAAGCGACGAGATGCCCACAGGAGGAATATAATGGCTGTCTCTGCGTTTACTGCCAGCTGATTTCTACTGCGAGCTAAAAATGCTACCGCAGCTTAGTGAAAGACCCCCTAAGTGTTCCTGAATTAACTTTTAACAGGTACCTTGTGCTAATGGGAACCATAGGCATCGACTCCGTGGGTGCTGTGGGTGCTCGAGCACCCCCAATATTTCGCTGACCGGAAGTTCCCTTCCAGCCCAGAATTTTAAAAGTCCCTCCCTCCGAGTTCCAGGGCCCCCCCGCCCCTCCATCCCTCCGTCTGTCCAAATTTTTAAAGCCATCTTCTTACCTCGTCAGGGTGTTACGGCGGCAGCTGCACGCAGTGAAATGCTTGCAGGCTCGCGCTTCAGCCTTCCCTCGTCTGTCTCTCAGCCCTGGTCCCGCCCTTGCGGAAAAAGGAAATGAGGGCGGGACCAGAGCTGAGAGACAGACGAGAGAAGGCTGAAGCGCGAGCCTGCACGTTTTTCACTGCGTACAGCTGCCGCCGTAACACCTTGAAGAGGTAAGAAGATGGCTTTTAAAATCTGGATGGAGGGGCGGGGGGATGGAGGGAGGAGGGGGGCCTGGAACTCGGAGGGAGAGGGGGGGGGGCTGGAATGGGGGGAGGGGAGGGGAGGGCGGGGGGAATGCACTACCTGTAAAAAAAAAAAATTCAGCTTCCCCAATCATTTTAAAAAGTCGGCTCCTATGATGGGAACATTAGTACACAACCTGCAAATAAAATGAAAAAGCCCTCCAAAAGTGCCATGTTAAATCTGGGCTTAGCATGTGGTAAAGTCTCATGTTATAATAAGTTAAGTCCTAGATTTTACCACACTGTAGTAAAAGGGCCCCCTGGTACTTTATCTTCCAGCATATAGGGCCCCTTTTACTAAGCCGTGTAGGCACCTGCACATGCCCAACATGCGCCAAAATGGACTTACCGCCTGACTACCGCATGGCTCTTGCGGTAATTTCACTTTTGGCGCATGTCTGCTATGCACGTCTGCAAATTATGTTTTATTTTTGGACGTGTGCCAAGTGGCATCTGATGCACGTAGGTTTATGGCTGGCGGTAAGGTCAGAGACCCAAAATGGACGCACGGCAATTTTGATTTTGCCGCACGTTCATTTTCAAGAAAAAAAGGGGGCGTTTTTACAGGCACGCTGAAAAATGATTGTGAGCGCACCCAAAACCCGCGCCTACACTAACGCAAGCCACTTTTCAGCGAGCCTTTGTAAAAGGACCCCATAATTTGCACAGTTGGTTAAATGTTTACACACTGCTTAGCTAAGGTCATACATGGTTTTAACAAAGACAAAATGTTGAATTTGAAACATGTGTGCAGGGGGATTAGTTTCTTCAGGATCACCCCATCTGTTGCAAGGTCTCATGCAGGATTTTTATCTATATGCAACTGTAGGAATGGCCAAAACAGTCTTCTTCCATTTCGAAAAAAAAAAAAGCAAAGGTATCCAGGAACAAAAAAAGGAGCAGACAAAATAAATAAATAAATAAATAAGATATATTATTTAATAAGATTTTAATTAAATTATAAAATACAAAGGAAAAAGAAAAAAAACTATGCGAGCTGTTCCTTTAACTTTTACAAGTCTCAGAAAATAATTTTCAAAGCCAATTCTGTGGATGAAAAAGCATTTTACATGTAGAAATAGGCGCTTTGAAAATTACCTACTCTCCCATGAAGGCAAAATTACTTGTCAAGTGCTCACGGGGGCAGAGAAAGGGCAGATTATGCAATGACTTATCTAGCTTTCTATAATTAAAAGTACAATCTGCTTCTGAGAGAAAATTATCCACAGAGAAAACAGGCACAAATGTCTGTGGGAATTTTTCTGGGAGGCAATAATTAAAACTAATGTTGTCCAATTTGGAGAAGTCATTTAATTTCATGGGTGCAGTATGGAAACAAAATTCTGTTCTCAAGCAAAAAGTGAAGTGTTTAGTTGGGAGAATCTATAAAATATACTTGCATATTTCAAAACTGTCCCCCGCCTCCACCCCAATATTCAATATCCAGGTTAGATTCGGCTGGATATTAAGGTAAAGTTTAAGGGTCATGGATTTGATATACCACCTTTCTGTGGTACAACATACTATATGCAGGTATTTTCAATGCCAGGAGCACTGGAATTGAAATTATACAGATGATGGCCAATATTCAGTGCTGGCACCCACGGAACTAAGCGGGCAAAAACAGGACTACCTTTTGTGTGGTCCTACCTGCCCAGTTAGCTATACAGGCACCAGTACTTAATATAGCTGATGGCTGCATAACTACCAGTACCTCCCCAGCTCTATTCATAGACTGCCCTGACACCAACTACACAGTGCAAAAAATAAATCAAGTTTGCTAAGCTTCAGGTACCAAGCTATGATGATATGTTCCCATACAATATGTAATTATAAATTGAAACCTGAAAGCTCCCAAAATGGCTCACTTTAACATGACATAATCCTTAATAGAGTCTCCTTTAAAATCTTTGGTTTCATTGATGAATGTAGGAGAAAAAGAATAACAGGAAAAAACTCTCCAAGCTCAAGCGTTGTCACAATCTGGCATGGCATTGAGAATTCAGAATGGCTGGAGTTATTAAATGATAGTTCATTAGTAGGGAATTGAATAGCGCAGCTCTAGTAGAATATTGTAAACAAGAAATTATCCCTAGAGGGCTTTGTATGCCTAGAGGACCAAGAATATTTTTGGAAGATGAAGCTTTTGTTGCTATATGGAACAGTGTATTGAATCATTGCACGTTAGATTTAATATGGAACAGTGTATATTGAACCACTGTGTGTTAGATTTAATGTTACTATTGATAGAAACTCTTCAAGAAAAAAAGGAATAGAAAAATACAAAATTAGAGGAAAGATTATTTAGATTTTTAATCATCATGGGATTATGATGAATCCTTTCAAGATTTTGATAGTAAATTGGACAAATTTTGAAAAGAAATTAAGAGTGGTCAAAGTTAATTAGTTGCGGGGCCGGTCTTAGCAAGTGCAGGGCCCTGTGCAGACCAATTTGGTGGGGCCCCATCCTAGCCCCTCCCCACCCTAGCCCCCGCCCCACCCTAGCTCCACCCCATTGATAAGATAATTCCATTTTTAGAAAATTTTTTATTTATGAAATTTCAAATAAAGACAAATGAAGCTAAACTTGTACAACTTGTACAAAAAAACTGATTGAAATAAAAGCACAATGCTATCATGAACCCCCCCCCCCTCCCCAGACCTAAGAGAAATCTGATCATTTCTATAGATCACCTATTAGGGAATCATTGATATAAATATAACAAATAAGAAATATTGAAGTAAAATAAAGAAAAAAATGAATGATTGAAAAAATTCATCTGCTCTTTTTTCTATTTCTATATTGCAATAAAAATTGAACAAAATAACACAAATGCATACAAAAAGAATCCAGAGCCTGGACTTTTCTTCTTAATCCTCTTAACTATTGGGCTATTCCTTCACTCCATAAAAAAGGAAACTAAATAAATAGCAAGCGTTATAAGATACATCTTTAAAATTGTGAAACAGTATACAAAAGCTATCATTACCTTGCCCGAATGGCATAAACTGTAGCCCTGTTGCTCCTCCACTTTATTTTAAGGCGTACGCACTCGCACCAGCAATGGCCGCTCACCTCCGACCAGGCTCCAGCTTTTCCCGCTCAGTGGCTCCCGCCCTCGCGGAAACAGGAAATACATCATCAGAAGGTGGGACATTGAGTGGGAAAAGCTGGAGTGAGCTGTCGCTGCAACTGTCTGTCGACTGTCAGGGCTGTCGCTCGCCTGCAACTGTCGGGGTCTGGGAGCTGACAATGGGCCCCAAGCAGGGGGTGTGCGCCGGTGGCAGGAGCGGAGTGGCCGAGCGGGATCATTGATGCAGTCTGAGCAGCGGAGGTCGGAGGCAGAGTTGAGAGGCGCCTGCACGGGGCCCCCTTAGGCACGAGGCCCTATGCGGCGCCTCTGCCTAAGACCGGCCCTGATTAGTGCATTAAGATCAGAAAGACTATAGTGGGGGAGTTTGCATATGTTTGGATGAAACCTAAAGACAAAAGTAATAATGGACAACAGAAACAAGTTGGGTTGGAGTTATCATTGGATTCTTCAAGTGGCGAAGATAGTGGGAGTGAAAAATCAGGGGAGGGCAGACAAACAAGGGATCTCAAAAAAAATATTAAGGAGTTTGGAAGAACCGTGGAAGACAAGGCCAAACAGGATCGTTGGGACAGGGGAAATTTGTCTAGCTATACTGTGACTGCCACAGAGAAGTCTTTGTTATCGAAGGGCTTACCTTTGTCTCTACACAAAAGCATGATCCTTTTCAATTTAGAGTAGACTTTGAAAAGTTCATACGCACCCTTCAATTGAAAATATATTTTGTTGATGATTTGAACTCTAGAAGAGCTTACTCTGATGTTTGGAATAAGAGTGCATGGACTTCTCCAGGGCTTTCGATCCTGTTATTCATACATTTCAGGAACTAGTTCTTCATGATGTTGCTAAGTTTGAACGGTGTCCATATTATCTACAGAATTTAACTGCTCAAGAACATTTGGAATTAAAACACCTGGAGTTCTGAAGCTTCTATTGTGATACGGTGGATTGACAAAGGAAGAACTATAGTGGTACTAAATAAATCTGATTACATGCAGGAAGTGCTTCGCCAGCTTTTGTATATAGCAGTATACAGAGTAGTGGATTATAATCCTACTTTTCAGCTTTTGGAAAAAAAATTGATGTTTTGACAGCTGAGGCAAGAAAATTGGGTTTTCTCTCAATTAAAGAGTATGTATATATAAATTATAAAAATTCTAAGATACAAATGTTTACATTTTGCCTAAGATTCATAACAGCCTGTAGAATTCTCTAGGCCCGCCCCTACTGTTTCCTCTAGAGATTCTCTTCTTGAACGGGTGTATAAATGTGTAGATTGCTTCCTATGACCTGTGATTTCCCAGATTCCTTCCTATGTAAAAGATACCACCCATTCTTTGAATTACTTTGCTCAGTTACAGGATATACCAGATGATGTGTTGCTACTGACTCTGGATATGTAGTCACTATACAGTTTAATTTGTCAAACTGAGGCACTTAGGTTTTGGACATGGCTTTAAACACACTACCCTCACTACTCATCAAGGTTTTCTCTGAATCTTTGCTCGTTGGCTGCATTAGCATTACAGAATAATCATTTTGTATCTGATAATCGGATAGGGTTGAAGCAAAAAAGTAAACCCCTAGAGCTTTTTGCTGTTTTTTCAGCAACCACTTGGAATTTTAATGTGACATTTTACAGCTGTATTTGTTGTTACTATCTACGTTTATGTGCTGAGTGGAATGAAATTATATTTAAACATGGAAAAGTTAGACTTTTTAGCATGATCACCCAGCGATATTTGCACGTTCAAAATGTTTGCCCTGTAACACTACCATTATTTGAAAAAAAAAAGAAAAATATGGGGTACCAGTTTACTGTTAATGACTTCACAGTCATGTAGACTTTTGACTGGGGAGTAATGTTGGAGGCCTATCACAAGCTCCACCCAAAGCTGCAAACAGTTGCAGAACTCAAGGAAGCACTGCAGATGATCTGGGACAGTCTGCCACAGGAACCGATCAACAAGACTGTTAAAAAGTCCCCAAGGCAACTGAAAGCCTGTGTTAAAGCTTGAGGTAGACATTCAGCATTCACAGTAACTGCAAAATTCTCACACATTGTTAACTGTATCATTTGAATGATGTTATTTTGCTGTGTTTTAGCTCGAACATTTTAATGTGCAAAATTCAGTAGGTAGCAATGCTAAAACATTAGTAACATCAACATTAACCTAGATCAATGATCCTTCTTTCAGTTTCACATCACATATGTAAGTTCATTTAACCCATACGTTTCACCCTTTTAGAAGCTGCCCTGTATCTTCAGTACCCCTTACTACTTTGTTTTATATGGTCTGATAACAAACCCCCGTTGCTAATGTACGCCACAAGAACCAATGTACGTTGGAAATTGTGTGGGGTATAAAAATAAATAGCTTAAGATAATTAAATGTTGTTTATCGTATATGTAAGCTTAATGACTAAATAAGTACATCAAATTTCTCGTTGAAATTCAAAGCGTTTACGTTTCAAAGCGGTTGTGAAAATGGATGGCCTTGTTTGACCCCTGATTTGTTATGGCAGATTTGAGCAACGCTGGGATATATTTTTCCAATAAATATTGGTTGGTGCTATGTTGGTATCGGTATATTGATGATATGTTTGATATAGACTGGTACAGTACTGGGACTACAAGAGTTTTATAGTAGAATTGTATAGATGTCATCTTACAATAAATCTTTGAATAAAATTATGATTTGTGTGGAGATTATGCTTTTGGATATCTAAAGTGCAACATCATCATGGACCATTAAAAACCATGGTCTACATACACACCTACAGACAAAAAACACTTGCTGAAGGTATGATAATATGTATCCTTTTCATACAAAGAACAGTCTTCGTTTTTCTCAATTTTTACGCTATTGCTGTATCTGTGACTCGGATGAACAGTATGCATTTTCAGAGAGTGATCTTATGGATAAATTTACAGATAAAGGGCTATCCCAGGAAGATTATAAAGAATGCATTACTATGAGCTTTGTTGAATAACAGAGGCTTGTTGCTACCATTGAGTTTCCTGGATGTATCGCATCTATGGTATCTTGTGTGTTGAAATACACTGGCCAGTTCTATAAAGAAATCTTGGGGGGGGGGGGGGGGCTTTCTGTCTATTCTGACATTCGATAATTCTTATGCTTGAATATGAATCTGGCTGAATCTGGTAGCTAGATTATGCAAATTGGATGTTTGGCCAACTGGCGCTATTTTCTACCGTGGGACACACAGAATATGTGCTCTATTTGTGATATGACTGATGAAGGTACTGTGTTTTGGTCAAAGAAATGTAACTGAATGATTAAGTTATCTGCTCTACAACATACAATTTGATGAATGTAATTATATTATTCATTGTTCCTGTGACTTGCTGTATGCTGGCAGACCTCTTGGTCTTTAAGACTAGAATGATTAAACATCGTCATTGTGCGAATACTGGGAAGCAGAAAACCCCCATGTTTCATCATTGTAGAAGGCTGCAACACAACTTTGAGGAACTCCGGTGTATGCTCATTGATCAACATGTTTCTTTGAGAGGGAGGAGATATTAAAAGATGGTTGCATCAATGAGAACAACAATGTATCTGTAGATTAGATACTAAAGAACCTGATAGTCTGAACAGGGCCATTGGAATGCATTTTTCTTATTCTGCTCCTTTTAAATCACTTTTCATTGTTCTAACAATAAGCCAGCATCTTTAAACCCTTCACTCACCATCTTGCTGTCTTACGTTAATGTGATAGTTCCACCTCCCGAAACAAGTGGCCCTTGTTGGGGATGTTCATTTGCTCAGTGGTGGATTATCATCTCATGTGTTATAACTCGAGCTCTACTTTTTGAACTTACGGCATTGCTTCTGATGTGAGATTTTGAACTGGAAAGACTAATGCTTCTGGATGTGAAGGCGAGCTTCCTGCTGAGATCAACAAGGTTGGGGTATTAGAGTACACAAAACCACCATCAGGTAAGTGCTTTTGAGTATGAATTTCCTTTTTTGAGATATGTGCACAGCTGTTTAGATTTTTTGGAATTTAATTTTTTTTTTTGCTTTTGGACACCAGGTTGGTTGGTGCTAAAGGTGTGCTGTATAATTCCTTTATGATGCATCAGAGGTGTTTTGGAACAGTAGGCTTTTTCTTCTCCACAGGGTGATTTTCTTGTGCAGTTTTTTTCTTGCTGTTCTTTTTTCTCTGATTTTCATCAATGAAAATGTAGCTGATACCAAAGGAAATATATTAAGGATTTTGGCATGTTAAAGTGAGCCATTCCAGGAGCTTTGAGGTTTCAATTTTTATAATTAAAATATTGTATGGGAATGTCACATCATACCTTGGTTCCCGAGGCTTAACAAACTTGACTGATTTTTTGCAGTCGTATTTACTGTCTGATCTCCTATTTTTGTAAGATGCCAACTACATAGTCTCCATGGTTAGTCAGAGGTGATATTCAGCAGCATTGTGTGATTAAGTGCATGAACGTCCAGGAATGGCCCACTGAGTGAGTTTTAAGTAAACAGAAGCCTCTTCCCCTGCTTAAACCCTGTTGAGTACTGACACCTGTCATGTTCAGTGTATTCTTGAGGATAGACACTGGTTCCCAAACGTGGTCCTGAGGCACCAC